>NW_011896532.1:5160-7132 GCF_000151845.1 Pteropus vampyrus | reverse complement strand
CAAATGGTAGGATTTCATTTTTTAATGGCTGAGTAATATTCCATTGTGTATATGAACCATAACTTCTTTACTCAATCATCTGTTGGTGGGCATTTAGGCCGCTTCCATATCTTGGCTATTGTAAATTGTGCTGTTAGGAACATAGAGGTGCATAGATCTTTATGAATTGTTGTTTTGGTCTTCTTTGGTTAAATACCCAGAAGTGCAATTGGTGGGTCAAAAGGTATATTCATTTTTTTGAGAAACCACCAGACTATTTTCCATCGTGGCTGTACTAATTTGCAATCCCACCAACAGTGTATGAGAGTTCCCTTTTCTCCACATCCTCACCAACATTTGTTGTCCTTTGATTTATTGATGATAACCATTCTGACAGGTGTGAGATGATATCTCATTGTGGTTTTAATTTGAATTTCTCTGATGATTAGCGACCTTGGGTATCTTTTCATATGTCTATTGGCCATCTGTATTTCCTCTTTAGAGAAATATCTGTTCAGGTCTTCTGCCCATTTTTCAATTGGATTATTTGTTTTTGTTGTTATTGTTGTTCAGTTGTATGAGTTCTTTATATGTTCTGGATATTAACCTTTTATCAGATGTATCATAAGCTAATATTTTCTCCCATTCAGTTGGTTGTCTTTTTATTGTGTTGATGGTTTCGTTTGCTGTACAAAAACTTTTTAGTTTGATGTAGTCCCATTTGTTTATATTTTTTGTTTGTTTCCCTTGTCCCAGGAGATGTGTCCAAAAAGAAATTACTATTAGCAATATCAGAGAGTTTGCTGCTTATGTTTTCTTTTAGAATTTTTATGGTTTTGGGTCTTACATTTAAGTCTTTAATCCATTTTGAATCTATTCTTCTATACAGTGTAAGATCGTGGTCTAGTTTCTTTTCTTTTCTTTTTATTTTTGCATTCATCTGTCCAGTTTTCCCAGCACCATTTATTGAAGAGACTGTCTTTACCCTACTGTATATTCTTGCCTCTTTTGTCATATATTAAGTGAACGTATAAGCATAGATTTATTTCTGGTTTCCGTATTCTGTTCCATTGATCAATACATCTGTTTTTATGCCAGTACCATGCTGTTTTAATTACTGTAGCCTTGTAGTATAGTTATATATCAGGTAATGTAATACCTCTAACTTTGTTCTTCTTTCTCAAGATTGCTGTGAACTGTTGTCTCCTTTATCCTACTCACTGTTTTCACTAAATTAGACCTCAAGTAATATAAATGATTCTCCTCACTTTGCTCAAGAATATCTTGCAAAGATTCATCTTGGTAGTTTTTCCTAAACCGAGTGAATTGTAAACTCTCATCTTACCTCTACTTACCATCTCATCTTACCATCTTCTGCATGGTCAGGTTATAATCCTCTCTTCTCTAGTCTTAATTTTGCTATCCTGTAAACCCTTAAAGCCTATACAATATATGTTACGTCTTAAGTACTTATTTATATATTTCCTTTTATTGGACTCCATTTTTCTTTTCATTCAGAATTTGTCCAGTTATGAGTCAATGTAAGGAACTACATTTTACATAGTCTCCGTTTATAATGATGTTAGCTGTGGACTTGCTATACATGACTTTTATCATGTTGAGGTAAGTTTCTTCTCTACCCACTTTGTTGAGACTTTTTATCATAAATGGATGTTGAATTTTTGTCAAATGCTTTTTCTGTATCTCTTGAGTTGATCATTAGATTTTTATTCTTGGTTTTGCTGATGCTCTGAACCATGTTAATTATTTTGTGGATGTTGAACCACTGTTGCATCCCTGATATAAATCCAATTTCATCTTGACGTGCAATCTTGTTAATATATTGTTGAATTTGGTTTGCTAGTTGTTTTTTTTTTGGTTTTTTTTTGTTTTTTTTTTTTTTTTTTAGGAAATTTGCCCCTATGTTCATCAGGAATATTGTAGTTTTGTAGATTGAGTTTATGAGTTCCTTCCTCTTCAATGTTTTAGACTA
>NW_011896532.1:0-2314 GCF_000151845.1 Pteropus vampyrus | reverse complement strand
GTCCTTCACATGTTTTGTGAGATTTATTCCTAGGTATTTTATTCTTTTTGTTGCAATTGCAAAAGAAATACTTTTTTTTCCTCTTTTTTTTTTTTCCTGACACTTCATTATTAGAGTATAGGAACACTATGGATTTTTGAATATTGATTTTTTTATCCAGAAACTTTACTGTATACAATTGTTTCTAGTAGTGTTCTTGTGGAGTCTTAAGGGTTTTCAATATAAAGAATCATGTCATCCGCAAATAGTGACAATGTGACTGACTCCTTTATTTCCTACTTGGATGCCTTTTATATCTTTCTCTTGCCTGATTGCACTTGCTAGGACCTCCAATGTTATATTGAATAACAGTGGTGATAGTGGACAGTCTTGCCTTGCTCCTGAACTTAGAGGGAAGGTTTTTTCGTTTTTCACCATTAAGTATAATATTAGCTGAGGGTTTGTTATAGATGACCTTTATTATGTTAAGGTACTTTCCCTGTGGCACTGGGATGAAGCCCACTTGATCGTGGTATATAATCTTTTTAACACGTTGTTGTATTTGGTTTGCTAGTATCTTATATAGGATTTTTGCATCTGTGTTCATGAGAGAGATAGGTCTGTCCTTTCCTTTTTTCCTGTTATCTTTACCAGGTTTGGGTATCAGGGTAATATTGGCCTCTTAAAATGAGTTAGGAAATTATCTTCTCTTCGATTTTTTGGAAGAGTTTGAGGAGAATAGGTATTAAATCTTTGAATGTTTGGTAGAATCTGCTCTAATTTTGATTATTTTTTTCCTTCTGCTGACTTTAGGCTTCATTTGCTCTTCCTTTCCTAGTGTTTTAAGATGAAGAGTTATGTTGTTTATTTGGACTCATTCTTGTTTTTGGAGATAGGCCTGTAATGATATGAACTTTCCTCTTATGACCACTTTTGCCGTGTTCCAAAAGTTTCAATATGTTGTACACTCATTATCATTCTTTTCTATGTATCTCTTGATCTCACTTTTTATTTCTTCACTGACCCAGTTATTCTTCAGTAGCATATTGTTTAATCTCCACATATTTGTGGTTCTTCTGCTTTCTTTTTGCAATTGATCTCTAATTTCAAAGAATTATGATCAGAAGATATGGTTGATATGATTTCAACTCTCTTATATTTGTTGAGACTATCTCTGTGTAACAGTATGTGGTCAATCCTTGAGAATGTTTCATGTGCACTAGAGAAGAATGTATAAGCAGCTGTTTTGGAATGGAAGACTATAAATGTCAATTAAGTCCAGTTGATCTAAAGTGTCATTTAAGGATGTTATTCCCTTATTGATTTCCTGTTTGGATGATATGCCCATATCTGACAGTGGGGTATTTAGGTCTCCTATTACAATAATGTTTTGGTCTTTTTCCCTTTAGTTCAGTTAGTAATTTCTTTACATATTTTGGTGTTCCCTGATGGAGAGCACAGATATTAATAAGTGTTATGTCTTCTTGGTGCATGATTCCCTTTATTATTATGAAGTGTCCCTCAGTATCTTTCTTTATCTTTTTTATTTTGAAGTCTATTTCATCTGACATTAGTACCACTACTCCCGCTTTTCTCTGAATGCCATTTGCTTGAAATAGCATTTTCCACTCTTTCACTTTGAGTCTATATTTGTCTTTGGAGCTGAGATGTCTCTCCTGGAGACAGCATATGGTTGGGTTTTGTTTTTTGATCCAATCTGCAACTCTGTGCCTCTTTTTTGGTGAGTTCAGTCCATTTACATTTAGAGTGATTATTGATATATGAGGTTTTCCTGTAGCCATTTTATCTTTTGCTTTCTGTAGGTCTGTGGTTCCATTGCTTCCTTGTCCTTGTGTGTCTGTTTCCTTTTTATTTTTTGGTTGGGTTTGTGGGTTTTCCCTATGCTTCTTCTAGTTTTATGTTATATACTTCAGTTCTGAATCTTTAGCATGTGGTTACCATTACAAATATGTAGAGGATAGTGTGTGTGTGTACATATGTGTGTGTATATATAGTCTATTTTTCTTCTGCATGTTCCTTATCTGTATCCTCCTTTTCGAAGCTGGATCTTTGAATCTTCCCCTTTTCTGTCATTGTTGTCTCAATTTGTCCCTATGTATGCTGAACTTTCATTACTATCTTGCTATAGCAAATCTCTTTTTATTGTTTAAGCTTATAATGCCCTGTGTTTAGAAAGGGTTGCACTCCTCTGCTTCTATCTGCCTACTAGTCACCTTATTCATAGTTATGCATTTTTCTTTTTTTTGTCATTTTGTTTTAGGTGAGCTGACCCCTTTCAATATTTCCTGTAATGCAGGCCTCATAGTGGAGAATT
>NW_011896531.1:3203-6297 GCF_000151845.1 Pteropus vampyrus | reverse complement strand
CTCAGATGATATGGGGCACAGCTCCTACCAGCAGCCCTCACCACGCATCATACAGAACACCTAGCCTTAGACAGGACCACCATATCCCACAGCTACCCTCCCACTCGGGGCCCAAGCCTCTGAGAGCAGCAGGTCAGCGTGACCATGAGAGAAACCCACACCAGCCACTATGATGGCTGTGCAGCCAACCAGGAAGTCTCAGATGAAAGCCAGCTAATGAGAGAACAAAGGCAGACATTAGAAACTTTAACATGAAATAATAGTAAAGCCCTGACAATTCACTAACCTACTTTCTGTCTCTATGAATTTGACTGTTCTGAACATTTCATGTAAGTGGAAACATATAATATGTGGCCTTTTGTATCGGGCTTCTTTCACTTAGCATAATGTTTTCTAGGTTCATACAAATTGTAGCCTGTGTCAGAATGAATAACATTCTGTCATATGGATATACTACATTTTGTTTATCTGTTCATCAGTTGAGGGACATTTGGGTTATATCCACTTTTTGATTATTATGAATAAAGCTGCTATGAACATTTGTATGCAAATTTTTGTGTGGACATAGATCTTCATTTCTCTTGAGTTACCTAGATATAGAATTACTGGGTCATATGGTAACTCTATGTTAAAGGAACTTTTTGAGGAACTGCTGACTTTTCCACAGCGGGTACATCATTTTACATTCCCACCAGCAATTTATGAGGGTTCCAATTTCTCTACATCCTTGTCAACACTTATTATTGTCCATTTTTAAAATTATACCCATCCTAGTGGGTGTGAAGTGATATCTCATTTGTGGTTTTGATTTGACTAATAATGTTGAGCATATTTTCATGCATTTATTGGCTATTTTTATATCTTCTTTAGAGAACTATCTATTCAAATACTTTACCCATTTTTAAACTGAATTGTCTTTTTATTGCTGAGTTGTAAGAATTCTTTATATATTTTGTATACTCGACCCTTATCATATCCATGATTTGAAATTGATTCCCATTCTGTGAGTTGGCTTTACTTTATTCTTAATGTCCTTTGGTGCACAAAAGTTTTTAATTTTGGTGAAGCCTAATTTATCTTTTTTTCTTTGGTTGCTTGTGCTTTTGATGTCATATGTAAGGAAATGTTGCCTAAGCTAACATCATGCAGATTTTCACTTAAGTTTTCTTCTAAAAGTACTATAGTTTTAGTTCTTACATTGTTAGTTCGTGTTCAGTTAATTTTGACACACAATATGAGATAGGGGCCCAAGTTCATTCTCTGGTATATGAGAACCCAGATGTCCCAGTACCATTTGTTGAAAAGACTATTCTTTCTACATTGTATGGTCTTGGCAGCCTTGTCAAAAATCAATTGATTGTAAATGTATGGATTTATTTTTGGACTTTAAATTCTATTCCATTTGACTATATGTCTAGTTTATGCAAGTCTTGATTACTGTGTTTTGTATTAAGTTTTGAAATTGGAAAGTGTGACTCTTCTAACATTTTTCTTATTTAAGACTGTCCTGGTTCTTCTGTATTCATTTCAATCCCATATAAATTTTAGAATCAGCTTGCCCATTTTTTTGAAGGCGGACTTTGGATAGGGAATATATTGAATCTGAATATCAGTTTGGGAAGCATCGACATGTTGATATTAAGTCTTCTAGTGCATGAACACAGAATCTATTTTCTTTCAATAATGCTTTGTAGTTTTCAGTATATGAGACTTGCATTTATTTGGTTAAATTTATTCCTAAGTATTTTATTATTTTTGATGCACTGTAAATGGAATCATTTTCTTAATTTTATTTTCGGATTGTTTATTGCTAGTGTATTGAAGTGTAACTAATTTTGTATATTTATCTTGTATCATGCAACTTTGCTGAATTTGTTTATTAGCTCTAATAGTTTTTTTTTTATGTGTAGATTCTTTAGAGTGTTCTATATACAAGATTGTGTCAACTGAAAATAGATGGTTTTACTTCTTTCTTTCCAATCGGGATGCCTTGATTTCTTTTTCTTGTCTAATTACCCTGCCTAGAACACCAAGTACAACATTAAATAGAAGCAGTGAGAATGGACATCCTTGTCTTGTTCTTGATCTTAGGGGGAAAGTAATCAGTCTTTCACCATTAAATGTAATGTTAACTGTGGGATTTTTATAGATGCCTTTTATCAGATTGAGAATTTTCCCTTCTTTTCCAATTTTGTTGTGTGTTTTTATCATGAAAAGTTGTTTAACTTTGCCAAATTCTTTTTTTGTGTCTATTGAGATGGTCATGTGTTTTCTCTCTTTATTCTATTAATATGGTATGTTATATTGATTGATTTTTGTATTTTAAACCAACCTTGAATTCCTGGGATAAGTCTCACTTGGTCATGGCATATAATCCTTTTTAATATGCTGCTAAATTCAGTTTTCTAGCATTTTGTTGAGGATTCTTGCATCTCCATTCATAAAGGATATTGACCTGTATTTTTCTCGTGATTTCTTTGTCTGTCTTTGGTATTGGGGTAACCAGCTTGGTAGAATGAGTTAGAAAGTGTTTCTCCTCTTCTATTTTTTTGGAAGAGTTTGAGGATTGGTGTTAATTCTTTAAACATTTGGTAGAATTCATCAGTAAAACCATTTGGTCCTGGGCTTTTCTTTGTTAGAAATTTTTTATTACTAACTAAACTATCAAATTTTGGAAAATTTCAGTCTTTATCTCTTATAGAGAATCAGCCATTTTTCTTGAATAGATTTTCCTCAGATTGCTACAAGCCTTTGGTTAAATTACAGAGTTCAAAAAAAAGTTGATTCTGATGATTTTTGCCCATGTTTTCATTGCTTCTATGGAGGTGTGGAATATGGAGTTCCTTACTCCTCCATTTTTGCTGACATCACTCCTTAGTTCAGTTTCTGATAGAGCAGACAAAAGCAACCCAACTGATAAGAGATTTATTTTGTTATAAAGGGAAACATTAGGATAATAGTTCTCAAACTGTAGTGTACATAAGAATTAACTGGAGGTGATGATTATAAATCCATCTTCTGAGGTCACACCACAAATTCTGATAATTTTGCCAGGGGCCTGAGAATCTGCATTTGAGGCAGGTGCTCAGAGAGC
>NW_011896531.1:0-2208 GCF_000151845.1 Pteropus vampyrus | reverse complement strand
AGCTGACCAGTCAGTGATGTAATGATGACAGCAGCAGCAAGCATACTCACCTGGCACCTGCCATGTGCCAGGCACTACTCCAAGTGATGGGCATATTCCATCCTCCAATTCTGCTCTCAATTCTGATGTGGTTTTTTCCCCCACCACCAAGAAATTCTGTGACACCAGGTAATGGCCTCCTATTTTAACTCAATTCTGACACTACCTGCCTGGAAATAGCATTGGATTCCATAGATTGAGTCCCTCAAGACTATCTGCAATTTAGATGCCTATCGCAAGTCCAGGTTGTCACTTATGCTTCTGACTGACTGGCTGTAAATCAGAGGTTCCCATGACTGGATTAATTTGCTAGAGTGGCTCACAGAACTCAGAGAAACATTTTTATTAATAGATTATCAGTTTATTATAAAAGAATATAACTCAAGAACAGCCAGATGGAAGAGATGCATAGGGCAAGCTATGGGGAAAGGGTGCAGAGCTTCCATGCTCTCTGAACAGGCCCCTCTCCCCAAATCTCCATGTGTTCACAAACCCAGAAGCTCTCTGAATCCTGTCCTTTTAGATTCCTATGGAAGCCTCATTATATAAGTACGATTGATTAAATCATTAGCCATTAGCAAGTGAACTCAATCTCTAGCTCCTCTCTCCTCCCCAGAGGTGGGGGGTGGGACTGAAAGTTTCAACCTTCTAATCACATGGTAGGTTCTTCTGACAACTAGACCCAATCTTAGGTACAATGCAAAAGTGACCTCATTAACATAACAAAAGACATCTTCAGTGTGCTCCTCACATAGGAAATTCTAAGGATCATAGGAGCTCTGTGCCAGGAACAAGAAGGAAGATCAAATATATATTATTATAAATCAAAGATCACAGACTGTAACTCTCAAGCTCAACCATCAGTACACCTACTGTTGAAAGGAGGACACCGTAACACATCTTGAGGCTAGGTAGTGGCAGTCTGGATCTAACTGGCCCTTCACTCTCTGCCACTTGCTATTCTGTTCTTCCAGTTAGTCCAGGAGAATGGGACTGGTCATCTCTATAGCCACAGGTTTCAGCAAAGCACCTGTGGATGAAAAAGAGGCCACATACTAAGCCTGACAAACTCAGGGGAAGCCAACATGGTGCATTCTACAAACTCAGACCATAATTAACCACATAGGATGGTCCGAACACAAAAATTCCTAACTAAAATCAGGTCATGGCAGGTAGTCACATCCTAGGCCTGTAGCTTTCTTGACAAAGGTCAACCCTTACCTTTCTGCATCTAAGATAACATGCCCTTGGAATGTCAGAATAATCCCTTTTTTCCAGAGCGCAACCCAATGCACCAGAGCACGAGGCCACAGAACGCCTCATTTTTATCCTGTCCCCTGCATACCATCTCTATGTGCTGTAAATGTGAATTATTAACTCTTCTGTACTCACCAGTGTAAAGAAGTATGTGTCCCTCCATTTTACTTTTTATCCAGTCCCAGAGATTCCCCTGCTTTGCTTTCTCCCATTCTCTTAATCTACCACCAATGGATTTCATGTCACCCTCCTTACACCTCCTCCTTTGATTCTAGTGTACAAAATAAGCTGCAAAACTGCCATTTTCTGGAGTATTTTCTCAATCCACTGAAACTTTGCTTCCTGGCAATCGTTATCAGTTTGGCTCAAACTCATTAAAATTCTCTTCAGGTTTGGACATTTCTTATGTCGATACATCAGATACTTAATCCCAGTGTCTGCTAAAGCAAAGACTGAAAACAAGTACCCAGAAACCTCCAGCACGTAAAATAGAATGTTATTATAACTGCAGGGATATGAATGAAATTAATAGAAATTAATAGACATCAGGAGCCACAATAAAATAGTAACAAATACTTGAGTCATTACGACCAAATACAACCTTTGTATTGTAATAATTGGGAATCTGAAGACACAAGATATTTGGAAAAAAGCATGGACATTTAAAAGGTGCTACTGGTTCTGAGCTTCAGGTTTCACAAGGCAAGAATCAGTGTTGGCAGGGCCACATTCTTTTCTGGAAGCCTTGGGGATGAATCCACTTCCACAATCCTTCAGTTTGTCGGCAAAATTCAGTTCCACGCAGTTGCAGGACTGAGGTCCCTGTTTCCTTGCTGGCTATAAACTAGGCGTTACTCTCAGTTCCCAGAGGGGCCACATTCTCTGACTCGTGGTGCCCTCAAAGCCCACAAT
>NW_011896530.1:3979-4609 GCF_000151845.1 Pteropus vampyrus | reverse complement strand
TTGAAGCGCAGTGAACTCCCACACAGTTCTCTCACTGCCGGAAACCCCTTTCTGTCAGAGCCTTATAAGAAACCTGAGAGCTGGAAGTGAGAATTACATTTCTTTATTTTTTTCTGGCATCTTGGGAAGAAGATGCAGCTGTCTCCCGTTTGTGACTGATAATACATACAGCAGCGAGACTTATGTGTTTCAGGAAAATGATGTGTGAAAACAGTTTTTCAAAATGCACGCTGTCTACATAAAAAGCAAACCCAAAATATGTTTGGTAGCACTTTGTGGAGCCTGTTGAATTTGGCGGTGAATGGGAATCTAATTGCCATCTATTTTTGCTAAAGCCTGGTACAGGCACCACATTCCCTTTAGATAGAGAAGTCAGCTTCCATGCTGAAATCGTAAAAAAAAAAAATTAATGACTAGGTGGTTGTTGAATAATTGATGTTCTTGGGAGACCATTAGAGGAAATAAGCCAAACCACGGATGCAGAAAGTACCCCTGGAGTCAGCACAGGCGGAAGGAACATTGTGTCTTACCATTCGGAGTGGCTCCCTGTCTTTGCACGGTGACTGCTGATTATTCTCCTGTTCTCATTTATAACCAGAGAGCTGCCTTTGGCACTGGCTCCTGTCCCTG
>NW_011896530.1:0-774 GCF_000151845.1 Pteropus vampyrus | reverse complement strand
TGGAGGGTTCAGCCCCCAGCCCCCTAGTCCCCTGCAGGCTCTGGCCCTCAGCTGTCACATTCACGCGGCTCCCCCGGGTAGCGTTTGGCTCAGTGAGGACAACCCCGGCTGCTTCATTTTTAGGCGCATGGAAAATGGGCCAAGAGCATCGAGTGTTGCGAACTTCGTCCTCTGCCCTCCTCTGAGTGACCGTTTCTCAGCCGAGCGGAGGTCTGGGGGCGGAGGCCACGGACGTGCTGTTTGTGGAGAGCTGAAGATTGGAGGGAGGCAGAAGTGTGAAGAGAGAGAGAGGTGCCCTCCAAGTTTCTTTTGAGAGGAGCAGCTGGGTTTTTGTCATTGCGCCCTGTGTACAATTACTCCTGGCCTAAGGCAGATAATATAGACAAGGCTCCACCGTGCCTGCTGGCAGCCCCCTGCCCTCGTCACTGCAGTTCCAACTGGGGATGCCGGCACCCTGGGCCCTCCAGCTTCTTCCCACCCAAGCGCCGTCTGGTTCCCACCTTCTCCGGGTGGGACTCTGGACCCGACTCATCGTGAGCGCGCACCTGCGCGACTTGGGGCGGTCGGGTGCTGTTCTTGGTGTCGTCGGTTCACCTGGCCTGTGTCACTCCTTTTAAGTCCTGCTGTTCAAGACCAGAAAGGCCTTCAGGAACTGAGGCGGCCGCGGGGAGAAGGCACCCAGCACGTCTGAGGAGGCCCTAGAGGGTGTGGAAAGCATGTCAGACGTGAGGGCAATGGCCACGCTGCCAGAGCGGGACTCAGCAGGGTGTGAGG
>NW_011896529.1:3816-5884 GCF_000151845.1 Pteropus vampyrus | reverse complement strand
GTGCTCTATGATGCTTCCTCCTTTTTTGCCTTTTCTGGTAAGAACTGAGAAGTGGTCATACACCCCCCCACCACCACAGTGTGATCTGGGAGCTGCCGCTGAGGCTTGGCAGTTCACTAAGGACCAGACTCTCGAAAGCCACAAAGCTGTAATATCCCTTCCCCTCTGTGGCCAATAAAGATGGCGATAATCAAATAACAGGGCTTAGAAGTGGTATGGTGCCTGCAGCGGTTGGCCACAGGCCGGTGATATACACCCTTCACTTGTACCCTGATGTATGTTCATTGAAAATATTGAGGCCACCAGAGATCGGGGCGGGGGGACTCCTCCAGGCACACACAGCTGTTTGAAGAATGAATGGATGGATGAATGAATTCATGAATGGACAGATGGATGAATGAATGATAGATGAGTAGGGTTCAGTGTTGTGTTATAAACACAGCTAAAAAAGCCAAGAAAATTGCAGAGCTGTGGCAGATGAGCACCTTGTCCCTCTCCACGCACTGCAAGTGATAACTTTCCTCAGCATCGTGCCCATGGCTAGAGGAGGCTGTGAGGAAGGGAAGAGCTAGCTGTGAGTGGAGAAGCGTACATTCCCCCACACCACCCTTCAGCCCTGTCGACTAGTGTGAATCAGAGCTGTTCATCCTGGCCACAAACATGGAACATGCTAAGCTCGAATTCACGGTCGTTCGTTTTGCTTGATAAGAAAAAACACCAAACTTGGAACCCATCATGTATGTGCTATAATGTCCAGAGCCCATTTCACCTTTGTCAAGCTAATAATAAAATCAGCCTTCTTTATTTACTTTCCTATTTTTTTGACACCAACTATCTGACTTCAGAAGGAAAGCAGAGTGCTGGCAAAGAGCTGTGTTCCACCTGGTGTTCCCCAGGCATGGAACTAGCTGTGTTCCACCCAAGTCACTTATGCCACAAAGGTGAGGGGTGTTTAGAGTCCATGTGTGCTTGCTCGAGGTATCTTGTAGAGTCCAGGTTCAGCCCATCCTGAGTTGAATCTTTTGCTTGTCTACTCCACCCATAACCCTAGAAGTCATTAATCATTCCTCTCTTGGCTACCAGGCCGCTTGTTACAGATCAGCATGTGTTTGTACGCTGGACCAAAGATGGCTCCCGTGAATGATGAAACAGTGCAGATATATTTTAAGATTTTCAGGATATAGGTTTCAGGATATATCTGAGGCTTCTCAGATATAGGTTAGTAAATTTTCAGGATATATCTGAGGCTTCTCAGATATAGGTTAGTAAATTTTTGCTTTAATTTGCAAGGTTGTTTGGGTTGGAGTTCTAAATTCAGCTACACACATACAAAACTAATAATAATAGTTTAGACTTGTATGATAGTTTACAGTTTGCCAAGCGGCTTTCCATATGGCAGTTCTTGTTTGCTGCTATTTTTAAGCTGAAGGAATCCAAAGCTTAGAGAGACTCGTTTAGGGTCACAGAGCAATTAAGTTGCAGGAACAGGTATGGAAGCCAGGTGAGAAGACAGCTAGTCTTATTTGCCATTGAGCATATATTGTGTCCCTAAATTATTGTGGTAAAATTGAGCAAATTATTTTTTATATTATATCTCAGTGATAAAGAATGTTTATTTTAGAAATTTAGAAACTATCTACACGTTATTTAAATCATGCATAAGTGTACCATCCAAGATGATCTCTCCACTATCATGTGAAGCATTCATTCTAGTCTCTTCCATGCACATATGACTAAAGAAGGCTTTGATCTACATGGCATTAAATCATGCAGCATTTGCTTTTGTAACTTACTCTTTTCGCTTATTTCACTGAGAATATTTTTGTCATTAAACATTATTTATAAAACATGATTTTTAATGTCTTTCTAATTTCCCCTGATCTGACTATCCCATAAATTATTTACAATTTAATCTGTCCTCAATTGTTGAACATTTCAGTTACTTACCTTTTTTGTTTATGAACATCCTTGTAAACAAATCTTCAGTGGAATTTCCAGTTATGTTTATAGTATAGATTCCTATGAGAGGAATTGCTGGGTTAGAAGTTACTATCTTAACAACTTTTTA
>NW_011896529.1:0-2221 GCF_000151845.1 Pteropus vampyrus | reverse complement strand
ACTATATTTTTTCTATACTGAATACCTACGATAAAGTTTAATTTATAAATTAGGCAATTTCACTAATAGAGATTCGTTCTTACCATAGATCTTAGCAAACTCAGCCTGTGAATTTTTTTCTTTCTTTATTAAGTCGAGAGCTTTCGCCTTTTCACTTAAAGGGATCATTTTACAACCTCTATTTGGCATATCCAAATTGTCAGCATTTCTACTCTTATGTTTGGGAGTCGTTATTAAGTAAAATAAAGGTCATTTAAATGCAGGCACTGTGATCCCATGACGGTCGATTGGATAACCAAAAGGGCTACCAAGTGACTAATGGGCAGGTAGCACATCTAGCATGGATTCAGGGGACAAAGGAAGGATTCATGTCGTGGGTGGGACAGATGGGTACAATGAGAGATTTCATCACAGTGCGCAGAATGGTGCTCACTTTAAAACTTATGAATTGTTTCTTTCCGGAATTTTTCATCTACTATTTTTGAACCATGATTGACCATGGGTAACTGAAACCATGGAGAGCTAGACCATGGATAAGGGGACGGGGGGTGGGGGGAGGCTACTGTACATACCTAGGTACTTTATAAACTATTAAGTGCTAGGAATTGACGGTTATTATTTTCGTCTTGGCTCTGGGGGAATTGTGGTAGGGGAAGCACAGTGGTGGTATGTGGCGGCGTTAGTGACTTTCACCTGCCACCTTGTATATACCAAACATCTCAGCCTCCACCAGAGCCAGCCTCCCTGTGCTAATTAGCCCTCTCCACTGCTTTGATAGCAAACATGGTCGTTAACTGACACGTCTCTGAAACACCTGCTGACAAAAATTATCTCTGTGATGACATGCCCAGGAAAAAGAACATATAACTCTTAGAACTTCATAATAGTGGTTCTGTTTCTGTTTTATTTTGCTTTATAAAATCTTAATTTCCTCCCTCCCCCTGCCCCCCCAAAAAATGGTTAAGCTGTAACATTTGGAAGATTATGGTAAACTATGGTTTAGAAAAATATTTTTTAAAAACTTATATCTGGCAGCACTGCATTTTAGATTAGTCCAAACGCTTAATGGAGAGTTCACCAGTTCATATTATTAAGCATCTTGGAAGAGCCACAAATCTGGGTATTTGAGAAAGGAACATTTATGAAGAGGAGTAGTTGTATAATTTCTAAGCTCCGTAATACATGTTCATTTAACACTATTTGCTATAGAGTACAATTAGGCATAATACGTTTTTGTCATTTAGGTAATAATGCCTTATATTTGAAAAGTGCTATTAAGTTTCCAAAGCATATTTACAACATTACGTTCAACTATAAATACACATTTTATTTAATCCTCTCAACAACCCTGTTAAGAAGGAATGATTAGCCTCATTTTTTGAACGGAGGAACAGAGGTTGGCTGGCTGTAGGCCCACACTTAACCATCAGCAGGGTTGGGTACATCATCTCCCAGGGGCTAGACTGTGGTCCTATAACGAGCAATGATACTCAGTTTGTTTGCTTTTTAAAAAAAAAATAATAATAATACAATGATTGTTCTTTTCTTTTGCAATTTGCATCATTGTAAAGCATTGGGTAGAGAAAAATAAAGAGAAGTATTCAGAGAATGAATGAACAAAAGGAAAAACAGTGGGCCAAAGCTAAGATAAAAGGAGGAAGACAGACATAGCGGAAGGCAAAAAAAGTGAGCTGTTCCTGGGAAAACAATGAACAAACCCAACAACAGCCTCTAGATAAGAGAGAGGGAGAACCAAAGACAGAGAGGAAAGAACACAGTGACAGGCATGTACCTAGGCACTAGAGATGCACATGAGAAGGTATATATTATCTTCCAGTAGGAGGTTCTAGTTAGCTTAAGAACCAACCAGCTCATTCCAAATGTCTCCACTTGTAGACATCATCAGGCTACCCATCCTGTGCTCTACCTACCCCACCCAGGACAGCTGGATCCTGGTGGGGCTGGAGAGTTAGAGCTGTTCCTATCACTAAGAACTGGAATTTGGAAGCAGTCCGCTGCTGATGTGAGCCCTAGGATTGTAACTCCATGGCAAATGAGAACCTTGGCGTTTAGATATAAGCAGACTGCAATGCCGTGAACCACACACCCAGCCTCCTCCTTCTGAAGGGGGCAGTCTGTCTGTCCATCTGCCCACTTCTACCCAGGTCACTTGTCATCTGGGGAGCCACGACCTGCCGCCACCTGCCCTGTACTTGGGAAT
>NW_011896528.1:3737-4669 GCF_000151845.1 Pteropus vampyrus | reverse complement strand
GCTTCTGGAGCCAGAGGATGGGGTCTGAGAGCTTGAAGCTTGGTGGGGGCCTGTGCAACCTCAGAGGGCACAATGTGGGTGGTGAGGGCTCAGTGCGGAAGCTGTAGTTTGGGTTCAATGGAGAGAACAAAGAGCTTTCTCACAGGAGTTGTTGGGCAAAGGGCAAGATTGTCGTGAAGGTGGTAAGCCCCTGTCCCTAGAGTTCCCTGGGGAGGCAGGTGCTCTGACTTCCTGGAGGGAGAGGTTTGCAGCAGGGGAGGGTCGAGAGGTCTCGGAGGCCGAGGGACGGGCTATGTGAGTTTTAAGGTTCCTTCTAGGCCAGGGTGGGCAAGCCTGGTCTGCAAAGGGCCAGGTAGGAAGTCTGGCCTGTGGGCCCCAGGTCTCCATTGTCACTGCTCAACTATGGCATGGTGATAGAAAGCAGCCACAGACAGGACATAAACAAACCGGCACGGCTGTGTCCCGTCGAACTTGGTAAGCAGGATCTGGCCCGCGGGCTGTCGTTTGCTGCCCTGTTCTAGGCAATGACCTTGGAATCTTCTGAATCCTGAGCTCTTGATTCCATAGTGGTCTCACTCCTCCCCTTCCTCACTTCCCATCAGCGTCCTGGGGTTTCACTGGTTGGGGCAGAACTCGGGTCCCGAGGGGTTAAAGAGACGGAAGCAGAAGTGGACGGCAGAGTGAGGCCCCCTAGAGTTGCTTCTGGAAGGTTAGAGCTGGAGCAGGAGCAACAAATGCATCTGTATCTCCTGCCCGCTAAAGGGAGTCAAGAGGGTGGTGCCCCACAGCCGGGGTCCCCGGCGAGACGTTCTGCACCCTCGGAAGGGCTGCCTTGCTGTTCCTTCCTCTGAGAGGTGGTCCAAGGTGTGTTCGAGCCATGCTAAGGTCAAGCTCTAGGGAGGCCGAAAAGCTCCAGATGAAAAGTTGGTGGC
>NW_011896528.1:0-2160 GCF_000151845.1 Pteropus vampyrus | reverse complement strand
CAGACGACTCTGGGGGACCGGCTGCCCTGCCCGGCACCCCTCCCTGAACACTGACTGTGCCTGGAGAGTGGTCCCCAGTCATTGCCTCGCTAACAACAAGCTCTGGCTGCCGACCTGCCCAGCTCTGTGCCACCAAATCCAGCGAGCTCTGTCATGGCTTGGACAGCTGCTGGCTCTTGATCCTGCCCAGCTGTGCCGAGCTTAGCCTCGGAGATGGGGTCTCTCTCTGCCCCCTCCCTAAGTGCCTCACACTCCCCACACCCTGCCTTGCAATGGCTGACTTTATTGAGCATTGCTCCCCCCCTTCCCTCAACAGCTACTGTCTACAGAGCACCTACTGTGTGCAGGCACCCTTCTTAGTGTTTGCACATCAGAATCACTGAGGCGGGTACTGTTGTCACCCTCCACTTCACAGATGAGGGAACTGAGGCGTGGAGAAGCTAGGTAACTCGCCCGGAGTCACACGTGGTGTCAGTGGTGGAGCTGGGATTTCAGCCCAGGCGTCCTGTGCCCTTGTCCCCTATGCCAACGAGCTTCTCTCATTAATGTCATTCTACGCCCCCCGCTTCTCAGGTTCTGAATCTCGGCTGTCCTGGACACCGCCCCTTTGTCCCCCCACACAGCCAGGTGGGGCCATGGGTGGCACAGCCTCTGCAGGCTGCCCGACCTCTAGGCCTATCTGGACCACTCACCACAGACCCGGGGCAGCTGTCCCCTGAATGGCCTCCTCCCATCCATCCCACAGGTTGTGACCTCCTGCCGGAGCCCGGGTCGCATTAGCTTGCTTCCTCTTCAGAAGCCTTTGTGGGTTGGGGACAACATGCAACGTTGGTAGCTTCCTGTTGTTCATGGGGAGTCTAGAATCCCCACAGTGATCCCTGGGCCCAGCCCCAACTGGCTCTTGCATTCTTCTCTCTCACTGGTTCCCCCAGCCTGGCTCTGCTCTCCCTGGCCTGATGGCCCCCCACAGCCATCGTCCTGTACTCCTCAAGGCTTAGGTCCGTCGGTTATTGTCAGTTTTTGTGAGGTTCCCCTCCCTCTCCACTGTGTCTTCAGGCTCACTTCTTCCTCCAGCCCCGCTGGGCACCGCGGGGTCCCGCGCAGGGCCCTGGGTAGAGTGGGGATGAGCTCCGCCTCTGGACCTGCACTGAGGCCCTAGTTAGTGCCCCAGGGGCGCCTGGTGGCTCATGGGGCTGCCGGAGGAATGGGAACTCACTGGGGTGGTAGGTCCCTTCCAGCCATGACACCGACCAGAGGCCACGTGGGCACATGCCTGTAAGTGAGATGTGGAAAGAGGTAAGTGACCACCTTCTCAGGTTGTCCCCAGGATCGTGTGACCACTTGGTGTACGGCCACAGCCTTAATGAGGTCACTCCACTTCCAGCCCCTTGTTCTTTCCACTGAGGGCGGGGCAGGTCCCTCGGCCCCCAGCAGGCTGCTGGGTTTAAGGTGGCACCAGCCCACAGGAAGGACACAGGAAAAGGACCTGCCAGCAGGGAAGGGGTGGGTGGAGAGCCAGACTCTGAGTGCCAGGGTGCTCTTCCTTCTGGTTTGGAGGGACAGCCTAGTCCCTCACTGTCCACTCCCCCGAGACCTCTGTGGTTCCCCTGGCCGTTCCCCTCCCAGACTCCTCCTGGTCTTGGGGGTCGGGGAGGAGTGGGGCAGTGCCAGGGCTGCCCCAGGCCTAACCAAGTCTAGGTGCAGAAACCCCAGGTTATTTGGGGGCACCTGTTCCCCCAAACCCACAGAGCTCCTGGGAATTTCTGAGAGAATTAGACTTCCAGGGGCACCTCTGTCTGGTTTTCTGGCCCCTCAGAACATGCACGGGAGTGTTGGGAGTTTCGGGGAGGCACCCCACCTCTGCACCTTCACAGCAAAGAACCGAGGACATCCCTGCTCAGAAGAGGCCTTTCGCTCTCCCCTCCCCCACCAGGAATTCCTCAGGGAGTTGTCTCAGGCCGAGTGTCATGGCCCCAGGACCTGGGCCTTTCTTCTTGGCCTTCTTTCTGGGTGGATTGCCTGCAACTCAGAAGTTCCACTCACTCCGTTCCCTGTTCCCAGACTCAGTCCCCAGGCATCTGTACTTGCCCAGATCCAGCAAGATTGCCCTGATTTTAAAGAGACCAAGAGAGAGACCCCAGGATTAGGGTTTTTTTTTTT
>NW_011896527.1:3546-6402 GCF_000151845.1 Pteropus vampyrus | reverse complement strand
GCTTTGGTATGAAGGTAATTGTAGCATCCCCTCCTCTTCAATTTTTGATAAGAGTTTGAAAAGAATTAACATTAAGTCTTCTTTACATGTTTGGTGAAATTCACCAGTGAAGCCAACTGGTCCTGAGCTTTTTCTTCTTTGTAAAATTTTGATTACTGATTTAATCTTCTTACTGATCTATTTGTCTATTTAGATTTTCTATTTCTTCCTGATTCAGTCTTAATAGGTTGTATTTTTCTAATACTTTTCCAATTCCTTATAGGTTGTCCAGTTTGTTGGTATATAGTTGTCCATAGTAGCCTCTTATGATTCTTTGTATTTCTATGGTGTCAGCTATAATGTCTCCTTTTGATTTATAATTTTGTCGATATGAGGTTAGTCTAGCTAAAGGTTTGTCGATTTATCTTTTCAAAGAACCAATTCTTAATTTGGTTAATCTTTTCTATTGTTTCCTGTTCTTTATATCATTTATTTTTGCTAAATCAATTTCAGTTAATTTTACATTACTTGCAGACAAAAGTGAACTAACATGTACAAAGTATGTTACACAACTCTCTTTATATTTCAGGTTACTTGGTTCTTATGGTGAAAGAGATTCCGAAAGAGAAACAATGTTATAATGAAAGTAGTAGAATAGAGTCAAACAAATTTGGATGTTAGTCTGGACTCCATCACTTACAAACTCTGTGACCTTGGGCTTATTACTAAGCATCTCTGAATGTTAGTTTCTTCACCGATAAGATATCTACCCTTTCTATTCAAAAGGAAGATAAATATGCTTAACCAAAAATAAAGGATTCTTATTAAAGGAGAAGTGCAGAACAGAGCAGACAAATTTTGCTTTAATTTTAATGCTTTTCCTAGAAACAGTTCTCTCTACCCATTTTCAGTCAGAAATGCTCAAAAAATTCTGTAGAATACAAATCTATACACCGTGTACTAATTTAAATATATTTCTAATACAACAGAATTTTGTAAAGGGGCAAAGTGACTTCGAATGGAGTGCTGTAGGCACAATGCTCTCTAAATTACATCGTATGAAAAAGTAAAGGATATTTCAGACAAAATAAATCACGTTGGTGCATTTCAGTACCTCTCTATAATTAACATTCAGGGGAACTTCATTAGGTGATTATGTTATCACTGTGAAATATTACTTGGTTAAAAATATAATTCTGAAACTGTAATATATAACTTGAATGCTTTGGGCAATGGAATTACTTTCCTCTAGGACCTCAAGGTACTTGGCAAACATTTATTCACTTCTGCTCTGCCTCTGTAAGTCAGGTCAGAGTTTTTTATGGATGAGAAAATTAAGATCCATGGAGCATTTGGAAGACTTGGTCATGACAGTTCATCATATTTCCAACACTGAAGAAGTGAAGAAGATTATATAAAGTTACTTACATCCATTTCTTATCAATCTACCATCCTGTCCTCGGTATGAGTATTACATAGGTACAGAATTACATAGGTACAAAAGGATACCTTTCTAAAGTATCAGAGTTGGGATCCTGTTATGGGTTGAGCTATGTCCCCTTAAATTTCAATTTGAAGTCCTAACTCCCAATATCTCAGATTGTGACTCTATTTGGAGATAAGGCCTTTAAAGAGGTAATTTAGTTTTCAACCTCATTTTGTGAGGTCACAAGATGGGCTTTAGTCTGGTATGACTGATGTCCTCATAAGGAAAGGAGATTGGGACACAGACACCTACAGAGAGAAGCCCATGTGAAAGCACAGGGAGAAGACAGCCATCTACAAGCCAAGCAGAGAGGCCTGAGAAGATCTTGATCTCAGACTTACAGTTTCCAGAACTGTGAGGAAATAAGTTTCTGTTCTTTAAAGCACCTGATATGTGATACTTTGCTGTTGCAGCCTGAGTTCAGATCCTACGGGAGTTTGAATACAAGAGCAGAGAGGGTTATATATTGTAAATCCCACCTTCTCCCTGGATTCTTGAAGTCTGAATGAGTACTTGCTCAGCCCTCACAAATGTTATGATTGAGACAAGAGGCCAGTATATTGGGTCTCCTTTTTGGAGGTGAGCAAGACTTAAATGTCTGAACTCACCAATTCTAACTGTAGAATTTCTGTTCTCAACACCTAACTTGGGCTGTACTTTGTGACTTGCAATTGTATCAAGTCCCAGAGATAAAGGTTCTAATATGGGACCTGTCACTAATAGCTAGATTGTGAGGACAGGTCTATTTACTATTGGGTGTTTGTTTATCTTAATAATGAGTGACACAATTTTGACAATAGCTTGCAGTTTATTCTGCCTCTTAAATTTTGATCACTTAAGGAAAGAAAAATTTTAGCAAAATATAGGCCACAATCTAAATCCAGTCGACCACCTCTTTTTGCACAACCCATGAGCTAAAGGCGATTTTACAGTTTTAAATGAGTTTTTAAAAAGTCAAAAGGAGGATAATATTTATATCGAGTGCTTTACCATATGTCATGCATTGTTATAACTCTTTGCCCTTATTAATTCATTTAATCTTATAACAACCCTTTGAAGTAAGTACTATTATTCATTCTATAGATGAGCAGACTGAAGTAAGTACTCAAAGACCACAGAACCAGTGAGTTTCAATTCTGCTGGGATTCATACTCAGGGAGTCTCACCCCAGGGCTTGCGCTCTAAACCTGCCTCCCCATATTGAAAAGGGTCCAACACTATGAGGGTAACACCTGAGGGCCAAAGAGAGGTGCTGGCAACAAAGTCAGAGTGTTCGCTGGGAAAACGATCACTGTATTGCAGAGTGAAGGCTTTGTGGGAGAATGAGGCCACATTTCCACCAAGAGGACAGGGAATAGCAACTATGAACCCCAACTAAGCAACATGTTATT
>NW_011896527.1:0-766 GCF_000151845.1 Pteropus vampyrus | reverse complement strand
AATTTGGTCAATATCACACTGACATTCTTTTCAAGGTCAACTGTAAAAAGGATTGGATGGCAATTGTGGGCTCAAGCTCACGCCCTGATGGAGCACACAGGACCCACATCCCCGTCCTGAGAACTGCTCTTTCTGTCCTCTTCTTAAGCCATTCCCGTGTGCCATCACTCCTCATCGTTCTCCAGACAATACTTATCTCTCCATGAGCCGTGCGTGATTTAGGGTCAAGTGCCCTGGGGGAAAAAAAAACAGAAAAGCATCAGGACTATTGTAAGCACCAAGGTGGAAAGGGCAAAATGGAATACAATGTTGAAACTTTTTTTAACCTCTTCAACACAAGTACTAAAAAGATGAACACCATTTAGTTAATCACTGTTGGCTGCTTTATCCACCATTTCATGTGTTGGGTGTTTTCACCCCACTCTTCTTCTTTTTACACCTGGTATCTACTTTCTTCTCGTAGAATTCCTCATGGGACTAACTTGCAGCTGCATGTTTATTTATGTGTCATCCCCCCCCCGCCAAATGTGTTTACCTGTCTGTGTTCACTTTATCTCAGGTTTGTTTCAAATTGTTTACTAAACTTTCAAACCAAGTTCAAAAGTTCTTCCTCAATGTCTTTGGACTCCAGAGAGGGTAGCGGGTAATGTGTAATTCAGAATTCCTTGACTCGGAAGCAGACCTCTGGTCTGGGGCCAAGGGATGGAGAGGTTAAAGACAACAGGCTGTGACCTTAATTCAGTCATCATCTTCATTCTTACCTTTC
>NW_011896526.1:6002-7751 GCF_000151845.1 Pteropus vampyrus | reverse complement strand
CCTAACTCTAACACTAATTCTAATGCAAACCCTAACCCTAACCTTAATCCAGCCATAACCCTAACTTAACCGCCACCCTAACCCTAACCCTAAACCTCAAGCTAAACCTAACACCTTTATAACCCTAACCCTAATCCCAAACAAACCCTAACCTTATCCCTAACAATAACCCCTAATTTTCACTCCAATATTAACTGCTAACCCTACCGCTACCCATAAACCTAAACCTAAAGCTAACCCTAACCCTAACCCTTACTCTAACCCTAAACCTAACCTAAACCCAACCTTAATCTTAACTTCAACCATAATCCTATCCCTAAAATAAACGTTACCCGAACCATAATGGTAACTCTAACATGGACCCTATCCTAAACCGTAACTGTAACCCTAAACCTAAAACTGACACTAAACCTGATGCTAACCCTAAAATTAAGCTAACCCTAATCCTAAACCTAATAGTAACCCTAACCTTAACTCTAACCCTAACTCCACATCTAACCCCAAACTTAACCCTAATCCAAAAGCTAATCCTAATTCCAATCTTAAACCTAACACTACCCTAACCCTAACCCATTACCCTAACCCTAATTCTAACACTAAAGCTAACGCTAACCCTAACCCTAATCCTAAACTTAACCCTAACTTCTTACCCTAACTCTAACCCTACCCCTCAACCTAAACCTAAACGTAACCCTAATTCTAACCCTAATGCTAACCGTAACTCTAACCATAATTCTACACTCACAGTAACCCTACAAAAACACTAAGGCTAAACTTAATCCTGACCTTAAACCTAATCCTATCCCTAAACCTAACCCTATTACTAGCCCCACCTAATCCTAAAACAAATCCTACACCTATCCCTTAACTCTAATTCTAATACTAACCCTAACTATAACCCTAAATTTAACCCTAAAGTTAACACTAAACCTAATCCTAATCCTAAACCTAACCCTAAATTTAACACTAACACTAATCATATCCTTAATTCTAACCATATATCTAACGTAACTCCTAACCCTAACCCTAGCCCTAAGACTAAAATTAATTTTTCCAAACCTTACCTGACCCTATACTTAACCCCCCAAAAAAACCCTAAGCCTAAAGAAAACACTTATACTAAATCTCTCCTTTACCCTAATCCTAACCCTAACCCTAAACCTCACCCTAACCATAACTCTAACCTAACCCTAAATCTCACTCTCTTCCTCACTCTAACCGTAACCTAACCCTAACCGATACCTTAACCTAACCCTAACCCTAACCCTAACCCTAACTCTAAACCTAATTCTAATCCTAACCCTAACTTTAACCTTAGCCCTAATCCTAACCCTAAAGCTAAATTAACCCAACTCTATAGTCAACCATTTACCTAACCACCAACACTAACCATAACCCTAAACAAATGGTTTACTCTAAATCTCACCCTCCACCTAACCCTAAGCCTAACTCTAACTCTAATCATAACTCTAACCCTAACCCTAACCCTAAATAAATCCTAACCCTAACAATTTTCTAATTCTACCCCAAACCTAACCCTAACCCTAACTCTAACCCTAATTCCTAACCCTAACCCTAACACTTACCCGAACTTTAAACTAAACCTATACCTAACAATATATTTAAAACCAATACTAACCCTAACGTTAACGAAATCCTCAGTCTGAAGCTCACCCTCACCCTAACCCAAACACTAACAGTAAACCTAACCAAAACCATAAATTTAACCCTAAATCTATTCCTAACCCT
>NW_011896526.1:0-1757 GCF_000151845.1 Pteropus vampyrus | reverse complement strand
CTAATTCTAACGCTAACACTAAAGCTAATCCTGAATGTAACCTTAACAATAACCCCAAAGCTAAAGCTAACCCAAACACTAACAATAACATTAACTTTTACACTAATCCTAACCCTTAACCCTAACACATACCCTAACCCTACCCTAATTCTCCTAACGCTAATCGTAAACCTAATTCTATATTTAACCCAAACCTATACCTAACTGCATATCTAACCCCCAACACTAATGCAAACCGTAAAACAAACACTTGCTCTAAACCTCACCCTTACGCTAAACCAAACCCTAACCCTAACCCTAACCCTAACCCCTAAACCCTAACCCTAACCCTAACCCTAACACTAACCCTACATTTATTTGAATCTTATACCTAACCGCATACCTAACAGCAACCAAAAACCCTAACCCTAAACAAAGTACTTACACTAAAACTCTCCCACACTCTAATCCTAACCCTAACCCTAAACCTAACTCTAACCCTAACCTAACTCTAAATATCACCCTCATTCACACTCTAACCCTATCCGAACCCTAACCCAAACCTTAACTTAACCATAACCCTAAATCTAACCCTAATCATAAATTAACCCTAACCAAAACCTAAAACCCTAACCTTAAAACTAACATTAATCCTAACCCTTACCATGACCTTAACGTAAGCTAACACCATCCCTAACCTTAATACTAATCCTAACCTAAACCTAACCCGAACTTTAACCCAATCCCTATATGTAACCTAAAGCTAACCCTAACCATAGCACTAATCCTAACATTAGCACTAACCATAACCCTAAACATAAAGCTATCTCTAACACTAAAGTTAACCCTAAATTTAACCCAACCCAATACCTACTATAACCTAACCCCCAAAACTAACGCTATCCCTAGGCCAAGCGCTTACTTTAAACCACAAACTGACCTTAACACTAACCCTGAAATAACCTAACTCAAATCCTAGCCCTAACACTAAGCCTAAACTAATCCTTACCCTAAACATAAACCTAAGATAACCCTAATCCTAACTCTAACCCTACACCTAACCTAATCCTAACCTTATCCTAACCCTAACCCTAACCATAACCAAAACCTTACTTTACTCTAAATCTAAACGTAACCCTAACCTAAACCTAACGCTAACCTTAATCTTAACCCTAATTTAACCCTAACCCTAACCCTAACATCTAACCCTAACCCTAACCCTAATTATAATCCTAACGCTAACCGTAACCCTAACATTAAATTTAATGCAACCTTATACATAACCATAACCTAACACCCCAAACTAACCCTAACCCTAAGCCAATCACTTACTCTAAACGTCAACCTCAATGTAACCCTAAATCTAACCTTAACTCTAATGCTAACTCTAACTTTAACCCTAATTCTAACACTAAATTTAACACTAACACTAACCCTAACACTAAACCTAACCCTAAATTCCTGCCCTAACCCTAACCCTAACCCTAAACCTAACCCTAAACTTACCCTAATTCTAACCCTAACGCTAACCCTAACTCTAACCATCAAACCTACCCTAACTCTAACCCTACAATAACACCAAGTCTAAACCTATCTCTGAACCGAACCCTAAACCTAACCCTAATCCTAACTGTAACACTAACCCAACCTATCACTAAAACAAATCCTAACCCTAAACCTTAACTCTAACTCTAATATTAACCCTATCCATAACTCTATATCTAACTCTAAAGCTAAAACTAAACTTAACCGTAAACCTAAACCTAACCCTAATGTTA
>NW_011896525.1:0-3868 GCF_000151845.1 Pteropus vampyrus | reverse complement strand
TCTGACCATCAGATCAGAATCCTGGTGGGCATTCCCTAAGAATTTAATGTGCTCATCCTAGGGGACTTCATGTCCATCAAAGTTAGATGAAAGTTATTGTATTGTTTAATCAGTGCCAGTCAATATTTTACTAACTTAATGAGCTCACAAGAGACTTCATTATACCTTCTGACAAGCTAGGCAGATGAGGCTTCTCTTCCTCAGGACTAAGGGATCTGAGAGTTAACAGTTAAAATGTGGCTGTTTTCCCTTTGCCCTGAGGAGAAAATACCCCTGTCCTCATCCAGCCTCTAAGGAGGATGGAGGAAGTGGCCACGGAAGAACTCACCATGGCTGGGTACTTGCAGGCATTCTCCAAGCACTTAGGAACAACTCCCCCAACAAGTAAGAAACTCCACAATTTGGAAAGCCACTCCTTCAAAAGGGAAGAGAAGAATGTTGAGTGGCCCAAGGAGAAATCATCGTTTCTCCAGACCACTTGCATCCTGAGGCACAAAGGTGGCAGGTAACGCAAGAGCTATTTACAGAGCCAGAAAAACTCTACACTCCCCAGAAACTTATTTCCACCTCTGGGGACCACAACCAACAAGAATAGGAGGAAAGCCTTTGAAGTCCTACCTTTTAGAGGATCTTCATTTTGGAGCAGTGGATGGCAGGTTTCCCAGATGTTCTTTTGGGTCAGCCCCCAGGGCCAACAGCCACCCAAATCGCCCTCACTCCCTGCACAAATGCTGGCCTTGGTTGCTCTAAGGGCAGAATCTGGGCTGCCTGGGGTCATCCCAAGTGCTGTGATATCAGAATAGGGCTATGACATCAATGTGAGGGCAGGCCGGCCTGGGGGAGCAGGGCAGGAGAGAGGGAACACTTGAGGGGCTGAATGAGTACCCCTGGAAGTGAGGCCCAAGAAAGAGAGGGAGTTGGCTCTGTATTCTGTTCTTCAAACCTCCCAGCACCCCTCTGGGAGGCGGACCTGAATATCTGAAAATGGCTCTCAAGTACTGCTTATTGAGATGCCAATTCAAGAGCAAAAAAGCAAATAAACCATCCTCTAGCTCCCCCCTGTGTCAAGTGAAAGATTAGTTTATTTTCTGACGGGGAAGTTCAACTTTGGACTCCACCGGGGAGTCTGGAGCAGAGGCCCCATGGGTGTCGAGGCCTCCTAGGATAGAGTTAAATGCAGTGAGATAAAATGTAGGACGCCCTTTACATTTGAATTTCAGATACATGATAAATTAACTTTAGTATGCCCCAACTATTGCATGGGACACACTTATACTAAAACATTATTTGTCGTGTATTTGTGGTTCAAGTAAAACTGGGTCACCTGTATTTTTATTCGCTAAATCTGGCGATCTTACACAGGGAGGATTTGGGGTACTTTTTGTTGTTGTTGTTGTTGTTGTTGTTTTTTAAAAGTAGGTGACTCCCAGTGCCATTCTCATTCATTCAGCTTTATCAGGGCAGGGAGACCTGGGAACCTGTATTATTTTTAAGCTGCCAAGGTGACTATTTTCAATGATTACAGCCAACTTTCTTTGAGCATTTGCCAAGCCAGGTGCTAAGTCCTTTTTATGCATTCTCTAGGTTAATCCTCACAGCATCTCTAAGAGGTGGTTCTATTATTAAGCCTGTTTTACCGAGGAATGAGGCAAAAGACAGAAAACTTACCCACGGTCAGTCAAGAGCCATGGTTTGAACCCAAGCAGGCTGGCTCCCACTAAGAAATCTTTGAATTGGAAGGACTCTGAGAGGCACATAATTGAAGGCTCCACTGGACTGACAAATGGAGAATCTGAGGCTCTGGGAGGCCCACACTCATGCTAACTTCTAAGCTATCATGTAGAAGGGACAGAGCCACATGGCAGAAAGCAAGCATCTGGTCCAGGCAGGGGGCTGGCTCAGGGAGGGTTTCCAGAATGGCCTCTCCTTGAAGGATAAGCAGACGTAAGGGGAAGCACAGTGTGGGAAGGGGCTGGGTGCTAGGGAAGAGGGTTTGCAGGCATGAGGTTCAGCGTGCACGCTGGCCTGGCAGCAAGACTGTGTGCCGATGAAGAGAGAGGAAGCTGAACAGGTCTGGAGGGCAGGAGAGAGCCAAAGAAGGCATATAAGTCAAAATTGCATTTTATTTTCAAATTAATATACAGTAAATTTTACCTTTTTTGTACAATTCCATGCATTTTAACATATGTATAGATTCATGACATACCTGCACAATCAGGATATAGAGCAGTTCCGTCATCCCCCAAATGCTTCCTCATACAATAAGTTTGTATCACACCCTCCTTCCACCCCTCGCCCTTGGCAACCACTGATCTGTTCTTCACCACTATAGTTTTTGCCTTTTCCAGAATGTCATGTAAAGGGAATTGTGCAATTTTGAAAGAATGGCTTCTTTCACTCAGCATAATGCCTTTGAGATTCATTCAAGTTGTCTATTAATTGTTATTGTTGAGTAGTACTCCACTGTATGGCTGTAGCAGCGTTCATTCAA
Source organism: Pteropus vampyrus (assembly GCF_000151845.1). NCBI lineage: Eukaryota > Metazoa > Chordata > Mammalia > Chiroptera > Pteropodidae > Pteropus > Pteropus vampyrus. The sequence goes on along the minus strand of NW_011896525.1, from coordinate 1,377 downwards.
TCATTTACCTGTTGAAGAACATTGCAGTAGTTTCTAATACCTTGCTAGTAAAAATAACACTGCCACGAACATTTGTGTACACGTTTTTGTGCGAATGTAAATTTCCGTTTCTCTAGGATAAATGTGCAGGGGTGTGATTGCTGGGTCATATGGAAATTGTCTGTTTAGTTTTGTTTGAAACCGCCAAATCGTTTTTCAGAGTGACTGTACCGTTTTATATTCCCACCAGCAATGTACGATAGATCCTCGCTGGCATTTAGAACTATCACTACTCTTTATCTTAGCTGTTCTAATAAGGGTGTAGTGATATCTCATAGAGATCTTAATTTGCATTTCTCTAATAGCCAATGATAATATTTTTTTATGTGCTCATCTATCATCCGTATCTTCTCTTCAGTGAAATATCTGTTCATGTTTTTTTCACATCTTATAATTCATTATTTGTCTTTCTATTGCTGAATTTTGAAGAGTTCTTTAATATAGTATAGATACTAGTCCTCTGTCAGACAAGTAGTAGGCAAATATTTTCCCCCAGTCTGTACTTTGTCTGTTCATCCTTTTAATAGGGTCTTTTGCAATGCAAAAGTTTTCAACTTTGAAGTCCAATTTATTAATTTTTTTCTTTTGTGGAATGTGCTTTTCATGTGCTTTTCATGTCTCAGATATTATGTCTACGAATTCCTCACCTCGCCCTAGGTCCTGAAGATAGTGTATATTTTCTTCTAAAAGTTTTATAGTTTTACATTTTAAATTCATGCTCCATTTTGAATTAATTTTTGTATAGCACATGACACTTAGATTGAGGTTCATTTTTTAGCCTACAGATGTCCAGTTATTACAGCATCATTTGTTCAGAAGACTCTTTCCTCCATTAAATTGCTTTGGCATCCTTGTCAAAAATCAATTTGGTGTATTTGTGTTTACTTCTAGACTTTCTATTCTGTTCTATTGTTCTATATGTTTCTGTTCCTCCGTTAACATCACAGTGTCTTAATTACTTCAGCTTTACAGTAAGTGTAGATTTCTCAGGATCTTCTACATAGCCATCATGTCATTTGCAAATTGGGGTAGTTTTATTTCTTTCTTTTAAAACGAATAACTTTAATATCTTTTTCTTGCTTCATTATATTGGTTAGGACTTCTAGTATGAGGATGAATATGGGTTATGAGAATGGACATCCTTGGCTTGTTACTGATCCTAGGAGGGGAACATTCAGTCTTTCACCATTAAATATGATGTCAGCTTTTTGAGATGCTCTTAATCAGGTGGAAGAATCCCTTTAAGTGGAAGAGTTCCTAGTTTGCTAAGAGTTTTTACCATAAATGATACTAAATTTTTTCAAATGCTTTTCTGCATCAATTGTTATGATCATGTAG
>NW_011896524.1:6395-7033 GCF_000151845.1 Pteropus vampyrus | reverse complement strand
GACCAGCCCGGCGAGGAAGGGCTCCAGGGGAAACGCCTCCGGGCTGCACATGCCGATGATGCTTTTCTTTTCTTTTTCTTTTTAAATTTAAAAAACTATTTTCAATGACAGTTGACACGCGGAATTATATTACCTTCGGGTGGACAACAGTTATGCCAAATCGGACATCGGCATAACTGACGGAGAGATCACCCCGATACGTCTAGCACCCCTCTGACACCGTACGTAGGTGTCACAATATTCTGGACGATATTCCTTCCGCTGTGCCTTCCAGCCCTGTGACTGTTTTGTAACTACCGATTTGTACTTCTTAATCTCTTCCCCTTTTTCCCCACCCCCCAGGGCCCCCCACCATCTGGCGACCCTCAAAATGTTCCCTGTCTCCACGAGCTTGTTTCCGTTTTGTTTATTTTGTTCCTCAGAGTCCACATGTAAGCAAAATCATATATGCCCATGATGCTTTTAAAATGGAGACCTGCCGAGTCCAAGGGGGTCCTTCGGGGCCCGACCGGCGGAGAACCGAGCCCCAGTGGGAAGGCCACTGGAGCGTGGGCCTCCGGGACAAGGAGGGGGTGACCTCACGCGGCGATTCGATCTGGGGAAGGTGAGTTCCGAGCGATTCCTCCTGCGGGTGCTTC
>NW_011896524.1:0-1100 GCF_000151845.1 Pteropus vampyrus | reverse complement strand
CCGCCCCAGACACCCTGAAAACCGAGTTCTAAAGCAGGCGCAGCCCCCTCACTTGGCCGGCCAGGGAGGAGACGGAATCCCCTGGAGGAGCAGGCGGAGCCTGCGCTGGCGTTTTATGCAGATTATGTTCCTTGGTTGTAGCTTTTGGTTAAAAAAAGAAACGTAAAAATAAAACAAGAGATAGATAGAGATACAGAAAGAAGAGTTGAAGTCCCAGTAAATGCTTCTCACCCCGTCTTTGGGGACAAGTTCTGTAGCCCTTTTTCCAAAAGTCCTTCCAGAAAGAGTTAAAAAACATGAGATTTTGCATGCCTTTCTCTCCTTAATTCTACCTGCTTGAAATAGTAACTCTCCATATTTTAAGTAGGAAATCAAGCCAACCAGATTTCAGTTGTAAGGCGAAATGCTGGCGTTCCCTGAAAAGCGGGCATTCGCGCGTTCTGAAGACACTTCTAACACATCCTCGTCCAGCCGCAAGGTGAAAATCAAGTATCGAGATTGGTCTGGGCGCCCCACATTCGAGCTTTCTGAAAATGAAAGCGAAGTGAAGACGTCCGAGATGGAACGCTCGCCGTCCGTCCCCAACAGCCGTGCCTCCCGGGACTCCTGGACGTGGCACCCCCACCGTCCCCACAGCCGGAGATGACCGTGCAAGGCCTCTGAGTATTTCCTTTCGTGAAGACTACCTATCAGGTCACCAGCAAGTTTAATAGCTTTTTCCTCCTCCATTTATTTTAAATCCGTCGACTTCCCCCCAACTTCACAGCAATCTATCTACCCCTCCACTACCAGTTCTGGAGAGATCACGCTTTTGGAGAGAATGGTGGTCACGTAAGAGATAAGTGATCTCCGGGAAGTGCCCCCACCCCATCAAAATCGATACGAAACCCCAGAGAAGGGGAGCCGGGCGTTGGAGGCAGGTGCGGCATCGCCCCGAGGGTGGGTACCCCAGCAGGTCTGAGGCCCGGACCCCTGCAAGCTGCACGCGCCACTCTCCTGCTGAGCTAAGACTCGTAAGGGACGGGATCTGTTCCTGGGTGGTGGTGGCCACAAGCTACCGAGCTCTCGGGAGGAAAGAGTGTCCAGTTCGGCACTCAGGA
>NW_011896523.1:0-1507 GCF_000151845.1 Pteropus vampyrus | reverse complement strand
GTTTGGGACTCTTTGTGCTTCCTGAACTTGTATGTCTAATTCTTTTGTCAGGTCAGGGGAGTTTTCTGTCATTATTTCTTCAAATAGATTCTCAATCCCTTGCTCTCTCTCTTCCTCTTCAGGTACTCCTATGATTCGGATATTTTTACACTTCATTTTGTCCCAGCATCTCTTAAATTATCCCCATTTTTCTAAATTCTTTTTTCTTTTTGTTGTTCTGATTGGGTGTATTGAGCTACCTTGTCTTCCAATTTGCTGATTTGATCTTCTACTTCGCCCAATCTACTGTTGAATCCTTCTAGTGTATTCTTCATTTCAGTTATTGTAGTCCTCATTTCTGTCTGGTTCTTTTTTATGGTTTTGATGTCCTTTTTTATGCTTACTATCTCTCTGTTGAAGTTCTCATTGTGCTTATCCATTCTCCCCAAAAGTTCATTGAGCATCCTTATAATCATTATTCAGAACTCTGTCTCTGGTAGATTGCTTGCCTCCATTTCATTTAGCTTATTTTCTGGCGTTCTCTCCTGTTGTTTCATTTGTGGCATGTTTCTTTGTTTTCTCATTTTATTAGCCTCTCTGTGTTCATTTATATGTGTCAGAATATTTGTTTTGTCTCTTAGCCTTGGCCAGATGGCCTAATGTGGAAGGTGTCCTGTGTGGCCCAGTGGCATACTCTCCCTGATCCCTTATGTTGGGAGCTCTAGACATGTCCTTTGTGTGGGTCGTGTGTGATCATCTGTTGTCACCAAGCCTTTATTGTTGTTAGTAGATCAGTGGGTGAGATTAACATTCAGGCTGACTAATTGTGGGAATTGGCTGCACCCTAAGGATAAGAGTTGTTGTATGGTGGGGTGACCCCATTGAGTGGGATTTGCCCTAGCAGGCTTGTATACTTTGTTGCAACCACTTTGTGTGTATCACTAATGGAACTAGTCAGGAGCTGCTCCATTGTGGTCTGGTGCCAGTCTCCAGATGCATTGGTTTTGTGTTCCCTTGGGAGGGGCTCCCCCGTAGGCCAAGGTCAGCCACTGCTTTTGATTGCTCAGGGTTACCCGGTGAGAACTACAAAGTGATCCACTGATGGTTGCTGCCTATGCTGGATCTATAGGTAAGTGGAAGAGACAGTGCTGTAGGCAGCTCTCAGTTATCCCCTGTCCCTGACTTATGGCAGTTTAGCAGAGGAACCAGTGCCCTTCAAGGCCTGATATCGCCTATCAGTTGCCTGTAAGTCTCTGAAACTGGATGAGCCTCTGGGTAATATGAGTGTTGGGTGGTGCAGGGACCCTGGGAGTCTCCTAGGTCTATTGAGTAAATTTCCCCTGCCACTGCAGTTTCAGTTTACATGCCAACGCTGTCTCTGCGGCTCCCTGTATAAGTTTCCACTCATAGCAAGGTCAACTGCTGCCCCCCCAGGCCTAAATGCACTACCCCAGAACAGGGACAGCTGCCTATTAATGTGCAGCAAGCACTTTATGTACTGGATGGGGCAGGAGCTCAGGGAATCAAG
>NW_011896522.1:4168-5849 GCF_000151845.1 Pteropus vampyrus | reverse complement strand
GTCTGTCTGGATGGGAGAGTGGCTTGATTTGTTCCGAGGTTGCTGAGCAAGTTTTCTTGGCTGTTGCACATAAGATGTCTGTTTTCCTGCTCTTCCATAAATAGAATGATCGGGAAATCTGTAGATGTGAGCAGGGTTCGACATTTGACAAACTTCACTTCAGAATAAGCAGAGGAGGAGTTGGCAAGGTGGGGTACCAGGTTGGGGGCTGGAAGGGTCTCTAATGAAAGCACAGAGGGGTCTTTAACCAGGGACGGTGACATCAACCCAGCAACCCTAATTCTCTTTAGGCCGAGCCCCCTTTTGTCTTGCCTGTAAGTAAAGAACTGGGCTGGTGATGGAGAAGAGAGTGGGGAGAAACGTGGGTAAAGAAGCGATATGGTCGCATAGCAAGTAGAACCTTGTACCCGCCAGCTGAGCGCGAAGCACTTCCAGCTCTGCGGGGCGAGCGGGCCTCTCTGCTGTGCCCGCCTCCTGGGTCCTCTGGGCTCATGCATCCTCTCTCCTTTCTGTCTGTCAATAGGCCTCCAACCTCCCTTCATACTCCAGAGATTTGTTGAAATATTTTGTCTGCTGATGATTCTCTTCAGATCCGTGGACCTTTTCCTACATATGCCTTTGGAGTCTCAGGAGGGAGGAGAATTAAATATTTTGCTCCTTCTTCCATCTCGAACAGGAAAGTTCTGAGTTCCTCATTTCAAATTCTGAGAGGGAGAGAATCTGATGGGTCCACCTCAGATGATGTGGTCTCCCCTGTTTCAATAAACGGGATGGAAAGAACTTGTGGAAGGATTAATTCCTGTTGTGAGCTGGAAGACTAGCCAAGGCCGCCATTACATTAATTTTAAGGCTCTGGATATTTGTCGTGATATTAGTGCACTGTCTCTTTTTTTCTCTGCCTCCTTCTAACAGAGCATAGTCCCATGTAACTCTCTCATTGTACCTTAAAGCAGGACTAGGTCCAGTGTGAGCTGGTAAATGTTGAATAACTGGCTCTCTGGGGGGCGGGGGGAGGGAGGAGGAATTTCTGATACACGGCATTTTTGGATTACTGTGGTGTAAATTCTCCCATCATGGCTGATTTTAAAATAGTTTTATGATATCGTTGAACATGAAGTTGGAAAGAAATGCACAAATGTGACTCTTGCAAGTGTGCGCAAACCACCTCCAGCACGTCACTGACCAGGTCAAAACCTATTGTACAGTCCTAGCTAAAGCACGATCAACCAACACAATTGGTTAAATCCATTAAGATTCTTTGGTTACAAGGAACAGAACCCAAACACAGTTAGGTGAAGCAAAAAAAAAAAATTATTGGAAAGAGCCTGGGATGCATCGATTCAAGGCAGAGCTGGAATGCCTAGGACTTGGGAAGCACCCACGTTGCCGTGGTGACGGAAGAGCATTTTGGGGGGTTTCTCTCAGAGTTCTACCATTTTGTGACTTGACTCCTATTCCCAGTTTCTGACTCTGGTTGAAATTCCTGAGAGAGACTCAGGTGTCCTCACCTGCTGAAAAGTAGTTCTAATCTGAGGTCAGTGAAATTTAGCAAAAGCGTGGCTTCTAGGGGGTCGGATTTGCTCCATAATTTGTAGGGTTCAGTGCAAAACGAAAATGTAGGGCCCCTTGTTCAAAAATTATGAAGAATTTCAAGATGCTACAGCAGAGCATTAAACCAAGC
>NW_011896522.1:0-1413 GCF_000151845.1 Pteropus vampyrus | reverse complement strand
CCCAGCTATCTTTGTAAAGTCCCTTATTAATTCTGATAATTTATTTGTAGCTTATTTTGCATTTTCTCTATGAACATATTCTTACCTTTCCACCCTCCTTCCTTGCTTTAGTGCACTTTCTAGGGCCTCTGGTACAATATTCAATGTTACAATTTTTATGCAAGAATCTTAAACCTTTGTGATACTGTAAACTCAATAAGGAATGAGTCTTTGCACAAAAGGGGTGTTCAATAAGCATTTGTTGAGTGAATAATTGAATGAATGAGCTATTCCATTATCCAGATAGCTAGTCATAACAGAAATCATGGAGGTAGGGGACAAGTTGAAAAAGTAGGTTAAGAATCAAAGTCAGAACCTACAGGACAAAATATATACCAGATGAAGATGCGGAGTGCATAGATTAGCCTAGTAGATGAACCTAAGCTGGGTATAGAAAGAGGGAGAATAATTTTCTCATGCCTCAGGCACAGTGCTAGACACTTTAAAATTAATAATTCTCCTCCCCCAAACAAATTCCTTTTTTCTTAGGAGTGTGTTATTGTGCTTCTATTACTCTTGTCGTAAAGCTCAAATCTTATCTGCTCCTGCCCACCTCTGCTCCTGATCTGCTCCTGCCCACCTCTCCAGCCTGGTCTTAAGACACTCTTAAGTAATTAAGACACTCATACTCACCTCGTTATGTCTCAGTCTCTCCTGCTTCTTTTCACTGTCTGGCAAAGTCTGAGCTTCCTCTCCTATTAGTGCTTTGAATATCTTCTTCCTGGAATGCTTTTTCCACCATCCCTCCTCCTGGCTGGCCTCAACTACCAATCTGCTCGATGTCACTTTCTCAAAGAAGCTTATCCTTATTTTCACCACGTAGCTTAGCTCCCTCCAAAATATATTCTTAAAGCTCTTATATTTTTCCTTAAAGCTTTTCCTTTGGTCTTTTCTTTAAAGACCAAAACAAAAACTTAATTCCTGTGGTCTTTTTGTTTGTTTCCTATAAATTTTATTTTATTTTATTTTTGTTTTGTTTACTTAAAAAATTTTAATCATTTTTTAAATTTTTTAATTACAGTTGACATGCAATATTATATATTGCTTTCAGGTGTATAACATAGTAATTAGACATTTATGTAACTTAGGAAGTGATCATCCCAATAAGTCTAGTGCCCATCTGACACCATACATAGTTATTACCATATTATTGACTATATTCTCTATGTTATACTTTACATTCTTATGACTATTTTGTAACTACCGATTTGTACCTTTTAACCCCTTCCCTGCCCTTCTCCCATCCCCTCAACCCCCTGTTCTTATCTGGCAACTATTGAAATGTTCTCTGTATCTATGAGTCCGTTTCTGTTTTATTTGTTCATTTATTCTGTTTTTTAGATTCCACATATAAGTGAAATCATATGATATTTG
>NW_011896521.1:2585-4528 GCF_000151845.1 Pteropus vampyrus | reverse complement strand
CTCAAGATTTCTTTTCTTTCTGTCAATAAAATTTAAAATTTTAAGCATAAAGATATTTTGTTTGAGCAGAGACTGAGTCTGATTCATCCTCTGTGCTCCCAACATACATTGGATCCGTGGACTGAGATTCTTTCAGGACCTTCCCTACCATGCCCTCTCTTGCAGGGACAAATTCTCAGGATTTAGTTCAGAGCGATGGACTAAGTTCTTTTACACATGGCCAAATCCACCAGGCTCACACCTTAGTGCCCTTGGTCATTTTCCAAAACACTTACTTCCTTGCTGTTTTGTGTTTTCCCTCCCTCGATCTAGCATCCAAGGTCTCAACTAATCTCCTATTCCAACCTTTTCCCTGTATCCTCTGGGACATCGGTTCAATGATCAGTAAACTTCCTGTCTGTTCTCAATTTCTAGAGTCATTCGTTCACCTCCAAGCCTGGACCTCCATTCGACCCTCTCTGACACTGCTTTCCTGCAGCTGTCTCAGATGAAGTCTCCGAATTCTTCAGGGTCAGGAGCTGGGATCCGTGTCTACACTGTCTCTTTAAGTATTTTTCCAGGCACATGCTTGTAGAAGCCTTACTCCTTTAGGCACATGCCAACTGGTTCTGTCACCCCTTCTCCTCTTTTCCCTGGGTCATTTTCCTTCACTCATTAATGATTTCGGCCTTATCTCAACCCTCCTCTCTGAGTCCTGCCATTATCTGGGGGCACTTCCACATCTTCTTGAATGACTCATTTAACAGCTTAGATTCTCAGTTTCTTGACAACCTAATTTTTAGTGGTTGTCTACTCAATTCCACTTTAGCTATATTCTCAAGGCCATACCCAGTGCTTTGGTCTCATCCAGAATGCCTCACCTCTGAAGTATTAAAATCAAACAACTCTGGGATTCCTGAGCCGCCGTGTAAGAAGTCTGACCATCCTCCTGGGAGACACATGGAGAGGGAGAGGGGCCTGGGCAAGACCAGGCTTCTAGCTATCCACACCCAGGAACCAGGCAAATGACTAAAATCATTTTGAACCTTCCAGACCAGTCTGATCACTAGCTAAATACCACTGAGGGTCTGAGGAAACACTGCATGGAGCAGAATCTCCCAGCTAAGCCTTGTCTGAATTCCTGATCCACAGAATTGTGAGATTTTTTTTTTTTTTAAAGAGAGATTTTTAAAACATTAGCATTTTAAATTAATTAATTTCAGAAATAGCACAGAAAGGTCCCATGTACCCTTTATCCAGGTTATCTCAATGATAATATTTTACATAAACATATGTAAAATGGCAATGGCAAAACCAGGAAATTGACAGTATGTATGGCCACAGACTTTATTCAGATTTCACCAGTTTTACATGAATTCATGTGCACTCGTGTGTACGGGCACTCAAATATAGTTCTAAGCAATTTTATCACATGCGTAGATTCATGTAACTACTACCACAATCAGATACAGAACTATTCCATTACCAAAAAGATCCCTCCTGTTACCTCTTTAACGGCACTCTTTTCTCTTATCTTATTTAGGATTTTTGCATCTGTGTTCATGAGAGATATTGATCTGTAGTTTTCTTTGTTTCTGTTATCTTAACTAGGTTTTGGTATCAGAGTAATATTGGCCTCATAAAATGAGTTGGGAAATATTGTCTTCTCTTCGATTTTTTCGAAGAGTTTGAGGAGAATAGGTATTAAATCTTCTTTGAATGTTTGATAGAATTCACTGGTGAAGCCATCTGGTCTTGGACTTTTACTTTTTGGTGGGTTTTTGATGATTGTTTCAATTTCCATACTGCTGATTGGTCTATTTAGATTTTCCAGTTCTTCTTGATTCAATCTAAGAAGATTATATTTTTCTAAGTACTGGTTCCTTTCTTCTAGATTATTAAATTTGGTGTTATATACTTTTTTATAGTATTCTTGTATGTCCTTTGTATTTCTGTGATGTCAG
>NW_011896521.1:0-580 GCF_000151845.1 Pteropus vampyrus | reverse complement strand
AATCTCCTTGCTCTGCTTATTTAGGTGTTCTTTCAATTCCTGAAATTGTTGATATGACTCGTTTCAGAATTCACTGAGTTTTTCCAGGAGTACCATCCTGAATTCTCTGTCATTTAAATTGCATATTTCTATGTCTATAAGCTCATATGCTGGAGATTTTTCTCTTTCTTTCTGAGAGGCCTTGTCACCTTGGTTGTTCATGGTGTTTAATAGACTGTTTCTCTACCTGAGCATTAATGAAAATGTATTCTGCTTTTTTTTCCGGAAAGAAGATTTATTATATAAAAGTCTCTCTTTAGCCTGCTGCAAAGAAGGTTCTTTTCTTTTGGCTTCCAGTAGGTGGCGTCTAAGCTTCTTGGATCCCTGCTTTATATGATGCCTTAATAATGCCTTTATATAAAGCCTTTATTTTCTTGTAAATATTTAATCACACTCGCTACCCTCAGCTTCAGTCCCTGTCAGTGTTAGCCACAGTTTTGGTAGCGTTTGCTCAGATTCCCCTGGGTTCTGTGGTGATCAGTCTCGGAGGGTATGGGGGAGGGGCCTTCGGGGTTGGAGGTTGGGGACTGCAGATCAGGCT
>NW_011896520.1:3579-5608 GCF_000151845.1 Pteropus vampyrus | reverse complement strand
AGTCCAGGCGGGAAGACTTTTTTTTTTAAGGTGTTGCTCCTATGACTTTGTTTCCAGGCTCTGCCCAGCTACCTGTACAGCTGGAGGTGTGCAGGCGTGGTGGCCAGGCTCCGCCCTTGCAGGCGCTGGAACAGCAGAGAGCAGAGGTTAGCGCACCTTGAGCCCCAGCAGAGGACTCCGCTGTTCTGCCCCAGGCCCTTAGGGGTGGGAGAGAAGCACAGCTGAAGGTGGCAGCGGGAGACCTGGGCCAGGGACGCCCCAACGTGAGCGCACAGCTGAGCCACAGGGAAGGCTTGTTAAAACGCAGGTTCCCGGGCCTTAGTCCAGATCTGCTGATGCGGTAGGTCGGGCGAGGCCCGAGAATTTGCTTTTCTAAGAAGTTCTAAGGCAATGTTGATGTTGCTGCTCTGGGGACCCCACTTTGGAAACCTCTGTGCCGAGAAAAAAACACATCTGTGTAGGGAAGCAAAAGTGGGTGAGACGTTGGTCAGTTTCACGTGCGCCTGCCTAGATGTGTGGCTTCACCTGGAGTGTGAACCCAGAAAAGCATTTCTGGAGGATTCTACCTATTCTTCCCTTAAAAATACAACAACAACAACAACAACAACAACAACAACAAATAACAACAACAAAAGTAATATAGTGATAAACTCCAGATCGTTTTTCTGTTTCCTTGTCTGACTTGAGGGGTTTGTGCTCTGCAAACACTGAGAGGAACATTAAAAAGGGAAGGGAAAGCAAGTGTCTATTGCCTTAAAAAAAAAAGTGGTGAATATACATAACATAAAATGTACCATCTTACCTGTTAAGTGTACATTAAGTGCCCCGAAGTACATTGACATTGTTGTGCAATCATCTTCAGAACTTTTTCATCTTTTCAAACAAACTCTACCCATTAAACCACTAACTCTCCATCCCCCCTACTCTGACCCCTGGCACCACCATTCTACTTTCTGTTTCTATGAATTTGATTATTCTAGGTACCTCATATAGCTGGAATCAAAAAGCATTTGCCGTTTTGTGTCTGGCTTCTTTCACTTAGCATGATTTCTTCAAGGTTCATCCATATTCTAGCATATGTCAGATTTTTTTTTTGCCTTTTTTAAGGCCGAATAATATTCCATTGTATGCACATACACACTTAGTGCCAAGTCATCTGTCTCTTAACTTTTGAGTCTCAGCAAGTCTCCCAGGTTAACGGGAAGACTGTGGTGTAGAGGGAGAAACCCTGGTAGCTCTGCCCTCTTCCGGTTTTCGTCATTGTGCATGAGGAAGAGAAACCTCTTCAGGGAAAGGCTCAATTGATAAAACACAAGGCAGCAGGTAATGTTACCTAAAGGCATGGGGGCTGCGAGTAAAAAGATTGCATCAGGTAGAAAAACGCAGCATTGATGAAGGAAAGATAATTTGCTCTGGAAGGATCGAAAGCATGCTTCATAGTTGTTATTCCTGTCATCAGATAAGCCAGGGGTGGAAAGGGAAGCTTGTGATAGTTTATTTTGATCAAAGCTTTCTCGATGGAGTGGTATTTTCATGAGTTGAACTCATGAAACAGAATCCTGGGCGCTTTTGTTCTAGGCCATGTTAACCTAAAAATAAAAGGTCTTTCAAAGTGAGAGGCAACTAGCATTTATTTGAGATCAAAGAATAGCTATTGGAGAAGCATTGATTCAGGCAGAAGCCCAAATAATATTCTAATTAGGAAACAAAGACAAGGGGAGAAAGGGAAGGGGAACATTACATCAACAGAAGGAAGGGATTTCTATTGGTGCAGATGAGCTAATGTAGCAACGCTAATTCCAAGCAATATTATTAACTTCAGTCTTGTATCATAACTGCTTTCTTGTTATCTTTGCAAATGGTTCTTCGGGGCACAATATTGCCTTAGGCCCAGTCCAACGTTTATTTTGCTCTGTTTTAACATTCCAAAGGTTTGAGGCAGAAAATGTGCAAGGCAGTTCCCTAGGGTGGCAGCTCCAGCTCCATTTTAAAATGGTTCAATTTATTCTTTTTTTTTTTTTTTTTTTTT
>NW_011896520.1:0-1654 GCF_000151845.1 Pteropus vampyrus | reverse complement strand
AACTCCAGTTTCTTCTAGCTGTAACGACAGTGTGGTCATCGGTGTGGGCAGAGTTAGTGCTAGGTTATGTCCTTACTGGTTGGGGTGGGGAGGTAAGGGGAATAGAAGGTGCAGGGAGAGGGCGGTTATGGGTGTGGAGAAGGCAATGTCCCAGATTTAAGGATGAGGGAGGATAAAGAATGGAAAGATCATTATACTTTGAACAAAAGATCTGTTTTAGGATAATCTATAAAATGTTGATTCCCTGTGAACAGCCTGCTCTTTCTGAATCATTTCCTTCCACAAATGCCTACTGTTCCTTAGCTACCGAGGTTTTCATGTTCTCTCTTTCCACCAAAATCTACACTCAGGAGGAAATCTGGTAACTTACCCACACTATGAAATAAATGCCTGATAAACCTCAAGGTGTTAATTTTTCTTGGAAATCTGCATTTTAACAAAGAGAGGGAAAAGCCACCTATTTAAAAGAAACAGAGGAGACTGTAGCTGTGAAATTGAGAGAAGGGAAGATGTTTTCAGAAGCAAGTCTTTTCCCAGCACTTAGGAAATTATACCACATGGGCCAACTCCTACTACGCACAAGACTGGCTTATCCTGGGACACTGGGTTAGAGTGGCTGCGATGCAGTTCAAGTCATAGTTTCTCCACGGCTTTGTCTTTCATCTTTACAGCACAGCCTGGTTTGCCAGCTGCTGAGTGGAAAGCTATGGGAATTAGGGACACGGGTATAGCCTGGGGAGACGAAGACCTATAACCCAAACTTGGTACTCTCAGGTAGACCAGCAAAGAGAGAAAATGGGGGGGACTGCTCTAGGGACACTGAATAGTCTAATCTCTGTTATCACCTGAGGGGCATACCACTATCTTACTTCAAATTAAGAAAGAAAGAAACAAAAAACTCAAATTATTTTGATATGAAAACATATCACTTTAAGAAGGAAAATAAAGGCCATCCAATAATTCTTCACCTCCATATGCTGAGAGAGCAAATAACGTATTTGTCATTCTCAAATAAAGTTTACTTTCCTTAGGCACTTGGAAGAAACTGAAAAGAGGCCCATACGATAGCAATACAAGCAACTGTACACATTGCCTAAATCAGCAGTAGATGCTGGTGGCTTTTCACTATCTAGAGTGTCGCTACTTCAGAAAGTATTAGAAAATGTATTTGGAAAAACTTCTTCCAATTAATTAATATAAAATCCCTGGGACATGTCAAAAATAAATAAGGAAGCAGGAATCTTTTTAATTTCTCCCGTGCTCTCTTCACTGCTCTTTGGGGAAAAAAAACCCCCAACTCATTAGCCATTGCTTTTAGAAATTATCCCAAACTTCCAGGCATAAAAATGGTAATGTTGCATGTATTATGTGCCAATAATATTACAATTTATTTATCATCTGATATAAGAAACATAGACGCAAGTGCCCTATTTATTCACTTCAGCTTTAATTGCGCAAAACTAGAATTTGTCAAAGTGCTTCTATCTAATGAGCTGCTCTAGTCAATTACTACAAATTAGAAATAATACAGGTGATGGAGTCTTGGGAATTTACTGTGAATAAATATATAATTTTGGTGCCTGGTTTACTCATATATGATTATTCAATTTTATTTTCTAGAATTAATAGAGATGTATCATCTCTCCAAATGCCA
>NW_011896519.1:5391-5778 GCF_000151845.1 Pteropus vampyrus | reverse complement strand
CTGTGACCTCACATTTGATGCTGAGAATTCGGCCACATCACTACGAATGGCCAGGCTCTTTTCATGAGAGCAGGGACCTAGACTGTCTCTGCCCCTGACCCTGGGGGCATTTTAGGGGCTGATGGCAGGCAACAGGGGAGATGTCTCAGTCAATCTCATCTTATCTTCAAGCTATATTCTTGTCCCCAGGGAAGCTTCCCACTGCCTGGACATGAGAAAGAAGGACCCCCTAGCTCCATCCCTGCATAGTACATTGCAGTGTCTTCAAACCCACCTACTCCTCCTGTCGGGCGGTCGGAAGTGACCCATGACCCGAGGGACACGCTAGCCTGTCAGTCAGGGGCCCTGCAAATGGGATTACCAGATTTAGAAAGAAAAATACAGCAT
>NW_011896519.1:0-1526 GCF_000151845.1 Pteropus vampyrus | reverse complement strand
GAGGGAGCCGTGGGAAAACACAGAAGGGACCGGATCTCTGCAAGCCATGATTGCTGAGCTCCTCATTCTCCAGGCTCAGTTTCCTGTTCCCCAGAAGAAGCACGCTAGAGCAGACGAAGCTGGGGACCTCCCGGTCCTGACAGTCTTTGCTCTCTGCTCTTCAGTTCTGTGTGGGACAGAGGCTATGTAGAGAGAGGTGCCACCGTCACCAAGTTCAAGCGAGTCCCAGGAGGTCCTCAGTTCCTCTATCAGAGTGATGATGCCTCCCTCATAGGATGCTCATGCAAGTGTGTGGATCCCAGGAGGGCCTGGTAAATCGGGGTGTCTGCCCATCCCTTCCCACCGCCGGTATGTCAGAGCCCCTGATCCATTCCGGCATCACCAGCACTGCCCAACCTCTGGAACCCCAACCCTCCTCACCAGAGCGAGCCCTGGGCCTTCCTCGCAGTGCCAGATCTGGCTGACACCTCCGCGATGTCACTTCACTGGCCACTTGGATTCCCTGAGGAGCAAGGCCAAGGTGAAAGCTGAAGCCTGAGAGCAGCCAGCCACCCTTCAGCTGGCTGCCCCTGCGGAGGTGCCAAATGGGTGACAGCTGCATTTCTGGAGCAGCATCTTTGCCCTCTGTGAGCTCTGTCCCCCAGATGGCTGGGCCAGGGACTGTATTTGTGGGGCCTCTGCCTTCCCAACTTCACCGCAGTGAGGGAGGGACCAGCTCACGACCTGGCCCCAGTCCTGTCCGGATGGCAAGAGGCCAGCGAGGAGCTGCTGCATCCAGCAGGACATGCAACGTCCCACAGCCGGAGCCCCGGGCAGGAGGGCGGGCCTGCGGCAGGAGTGGCCTTTCTCTCCAGTCGAAGGGCGGTGAGAGCTCCCAGCTCTGCTGTGAACCTGTTCCTAGCAGCTAACGTGGGCCGCTGGCCACTCAGGGCTTATCTTCGATCCTCAGTTCCAAGGGTGACTCGGGCACGGCAAGATCAAAGCCTGGAGGGGCCGAGTGACCCTGCCAGCCAATAGAGCCAGCAACCTCCAGGGTGGATCGACCTGCACGGCCCCTGCAGGGGCAGGTGGGGTGGGAGAGGTCCTGTGGATGAGTGTCCCCTGAGTGCTGGGCCCTAGGTAGGCTGTTTGAGCCCTGGGATCTCATTTTACCCCCCTAAAAGCCATGTCTGGGAGAGGAGTCGTCACTCCCTCATTTTCAGGACCAAACTAAGGTTCAGGGAGGTGCGGGGCTGTTGCCAGGGGCTGTTGCCAAGGGCTACAGCACGCAGGGAATGGGTGGGGTTATCTGATACCGGTGCCCATGCTGGAAACGGTGGGGTGGCGCTGTGATTGCACGTGGGTGGCATCTCCCAGCAAGGAAGATATCGTCCACACGGGGCTGGCCAATCATGCCCCCAGCTTGTCCCCACCAGGCCCAGGACACCTCCCGGGGCAAGACACTCATTGGAGAAAGTCAGAGCCCATATCGGACGGCCTGGCTCCTAACCCCGGGGCCGATGCCCAGGGTGGCATGTGACGACCTT
>NW_011896518.1:0-5602 GCF_000151845.1 Pteropus vampyrus | reverse complement strand
GATTGAGTGGAGAATACTCAAGCATTCATTTGAGACTTCAAGAAGGCCAAACTTTAGGGGTAAGGACCATTCCTCGAGTAAGGGTCATACTCTCAGAGGGAGAACCAAACTGAGCTAGAATTACCCTAACAAAGAATAAAAAGAAGTCATTCAGAGACCCGAGCTTCTTCTATCTTGTGTGTCTTTTATCTTCAGCACTTGGCTCTTTAGATCAGAATGTCTAGACCAAGCATCTGGAAGGAGAAAAATATGAGGATCACACATGGGAGATTTTTAAGGGTCAGGCATGGAAGAGGTTCACATTATTTATGTTCGTATTTCATTACCTGGAACACAGGTCCATGTGCATGCCAAACTCCATGTGGTCTAGCTGTGAGCCAGTAAGAAATGGAATTGTTTGGTATGTAATTGGCTAATCTCTGAAATAACTACTACACATATTGAAGAGTGGAGGGTCTGTTGGTAGCTCGTGAAGGGAGAAAGGTGGGAAAGCTTTCATGGCTATGAAAGCAAGATCTATTCTGGATCATTCATCCATTCTCATTATCCAGGAGCATTGCTTGAGTAGTGGCTCTAAACTTTGCCCTCCATTCTCAGAGAGAAATTTTCTAAAATTGTATAAACTTACATTAAGTGATCTCACTCTGGACACCACTGTGCTGGCTCCAGAAAGTTTATTTTCCCTGAGTCGATGTGTCAGCTGCTTTGGCTCAAGTTTGCTATATGTTCAGATACATGCATTTGAACGTTTGCCTTTTCTGCAAAGTACGCACCTAAAGTCCTTGACCATCTAAACACACAAGAAGTTTTATACCAGTACTTTAGATACTTAACGATCAGTTATTTTATAGTCATTTGAGAGTTTAGTCTATGAACTCATATGATTGATTCAAAATAAGTAATATGAATATCTATGCAGATGAATGTAAAGAAAAATATTTCAGATGGCATTCATGCACAGTAAATTCTTTTGACATTATCAGTAGAGTTTATTGCTAAAGATTCTGACACATATTCTCTCTCTGTTTTGTTCCTACTGGCACAAGAGTAAGATGGGGGAATGGTAAGGAAGGGGAAGAGTGAAAGGAGATTAAGCAGGAAATCAAAACGTCAGAGCAAGCAGTGTACAGGGCATAAATGGCCATCCCAGGTAAACTCGAGAAAATCCTCTTTTTGTCTTTGTTGATGGCAATGATCCCATTTGTGTGGAATACTGGAGTGCATTTAGATTAAGTATCTCTCCAGCTTGGTTCCTAAAGCTCTTGAAGATCCTAAGAGCAGAGAACTGAATGATGCTGGGGAGCTCATCCTGAGCTTTGAAGAGATTATCCCCCAAAGTTAGATGGCTGGCCTGCCGAAGGTGACCTGCCTGTTATCTCAGAATACTCCACACAGGGGAGATCATCAACACCATTATGGCCCTTACTGCCTGTAAATGCCTTTAAGCAGCTTTAGATAGAAGATACACGGCATGGACCTGAAGCAGAGTTTTATCACCGCAATTTCTCTGCAGGGCTCTTGTTTAGAAACATTGCTCACATCTTTTGGTGTGACAGGAAAATAGCAGCTGTTTTCTGATCATGCGACCATCTGTTCTTTATTGCCTATATTATTAGCATCTACAAGGGCTAATTGGTATTTTGAGACTAAGATGATTGATCAAGAAATACCCAACTATGTTTATGATAGTACCTGCCTTAAAAATGCCAACAGTAGCAGCAGTTACTTAATATTAATCTTGATTCCAACTATTACATGGTCTACTTGACCAAATTCTCTCAGTTTTAATAATTGAGGAATAACATGAAATGATTCGCTTTTTTTTTTAAGTTAAATTTACCTAGCCAAATTCCCTCATGGTCAGTCCACATGAAGCCTCCCTGAGCAGCCTAGGTCACAACGATCTCTTTTTCATTCCATGTGTATTTCAAAGTCCACCTAGCATTTTAAAATCTATTGCATTTATTTATTATGTGTATATTTATTTATTATGTGTATATTTATTTATTGTATCTTTCGTGTTAGATTAATGTTCAAATAATATGCTTCTGAAAAGCTAGAACTATATTTTATAATTCTTCCTAGTCACACTACCATGTCATATTTGAGTAATGTCTAGCTCTTAGTGGACACATCCTAAATGTTTAAGAATAGACAAGTGTACTGTGGGCCAATTCTAAATAATAATAAAGTAATAGAAGCGATTCCGTTCTTGGATTTGAAGGGTGTAAATGGTTAAAATTGCTGATTTACACAATAAACATTTATTATAGCCTTTCAGGTACAGTCATCCTTCCTGAATTACTGTAATTTTCCCTAGATTTCTTTTTGTGCCTTTAGCCTTTTCTCACTCAGTTTATTCTTCGCACCAAAACTAGAGTGAATGATCCTTCAATAATGCAAATCCATTTATGTTACTAACCTAATTAAAATCTTTCAATAGTTTCTTTTTTAATTGAAAATCAAGTGCAAACTTGTCCTGACATTCAGAGTTCATCATGATCCAGCTCCCATGGGCCTCCCTGCCCTGGCTATATTTTCTAGTTTTACCCAACTACCTGTAGATCTTTATTTTTCATGCTTTGTATCTCTGCCCAGGTTCCTCTCTCTGCCTAGAATATATTTCTCTCTCTTTCATCTGGAAAAATTCTATTAGACCATAAAGAGTTAACAAAAGTGTCTTCCTCTAACCTCTTCTCCACTGGTATGGAATCATATCCCATCCCTATGTTCTCAAAATAATATATATATCAACATCCATCTCTCTGCACCATGTTGCTTGCTTGCTAGTTTGCATCCTTGTTAATTAAGCTCTGGAGTTTAAGAGCCATGTTTACTTCTCTCTCTTTCTAGAGTAACCACAGATTCTAGCATTTAGTAGTTTTGTAAAGAACATTTGGTGAAGATTTATAAATAAAACATTATAGCAACAACATTACCAATTGCTAATCCATTTTTTTAGCACTTATAACATAAGTATAAAGCACTTATAATATGCATTGTGTCATTCGATATTTATACAAACCCTTGGAGTTGGAACCATTATTTTTTTTTCTCCACTATATATCTTGGTCTATGCTTAGACCAAAGAAGTGTCCCAGTAAATGTTTGTTGAATAAACCTTCATAAGAATCCTTTAACATAGGCCCTATAAACTTATCCTTTTCACTGGGATACATTGAGGCTTAAAGAAGCTAAATAATTTGTTCAAGATCTGATGCTACAAAATATGAGATCAGGATTTGAACCCACATTTATATGATTTCAGAGCCCACGTACTTTACCACCTTGATACACTGTACTGCATCTCACATATAAGGTAAAATACTAGATTCTGAAGGAAAGAAAGGCAAAAATATTAGGACAAAACAAAAATTATTCTTAAGCATTTGTAATCTATAGGGTAAAACACAATGATGAAGTTCATACCCAAGTGAAAAGTAAACAAATTATGAGCAGTGAAATGCATGATAATTATGCTCTTAAATATAAGGGAGAACTAATGGAAAAGAAGGTATTAAATTGAACCTAGATTAGAATCAGACATATAGATAAGGAAGTGCATATAAAATATTATAGATGCATAGATTTGCCTGGTATGACCACGATAAAGTGACAAGAGTGGACATGATAAGAGAATAAAGAAAATAATATCAGTTGATTCACAGAGCTGAGCAAATGCTTTGAATTCTATGCTAAAGCCTTTTATGCTTTGTTATACTTTTATAAATACTGTGTGAGAGATTTTGAAAAAAAGGAGTAAAAGATATGTGATTAACTAACTTATATGGGGGCTAGCTTGGAGAAGAAATTGATGAGAGGCAGACTCCATTAGGAGTCCATTGCAAAGGCTAGGTAAGAAATGACAAAGATTCAACTAAATAAATAGCAGTGAGGATGAAAGTAAAGGAATATTTATAAGCTATATTGCAGATTAAGAGTCTCCTGAATTCTGGAAACAGATGAGTATGGTGTTCAGGATGAGGAATTGGGAGAAGAGGAAGGAGTCTTAATGAACTCTGTAGCTTGTGGTGTGGTAAAGCCACAAGCTACTTTATTAGAATTGATTTAGAACATTGTCTCTCATCAGAGAAACATACTGTAACCATAGTAACAATTGTCATTTATTATTGAAATGCATTTATATTACATCTGATTCCAAAGGTTATATGACAACCCATAGTAACAATAATAGGTTTTGTGTTTTCAAAAAATAAGACAATTATTCTTTTCTTGTCAGAAAGGGCAAGCTCAATTTATGTTATTATTTTCTTCTTAAGGAAATTGCATTTTCTTTTTGCTTCTTTTCTAATACCAGTTACCTGATAGTTAGCAAATCAAAACCTGGCATTCAATAATCTGGAAACTACCAAAATCCAACAGATAGAATGAGGAAACAAAGATGCTGAAAAGGTTAAAGTCTGGTGTTTTGGGTCATATAACAAAGAGCATCAAAAAAAAAAAAGATACAAGTGTGCTCCAGTGTGATGTTTATAAGACTCAGGGTATATAATTTTCATAAATTTTAAATTGCCCACATTATCTCTCTAGGTAGCCCACAAACAGATGAAGGTTTAGTTTAAAAACCAAGGAGAAATAAGATGGGCTCTAAATTCCTTGATTTATTTATTTTAATTTTTATCTAAATTTATGTGTAATAATTGATATTATTTAACCATTTGAGCATGATCTATGATATGACAACTGATTTTTTCCTAAAATAGTTTATTCTGATTGCAATAGATCAACTCAACATATTCTAGGTGTGTTATCTGAATAAAAACTCCTTATTGCCTGCTTCTTATTTTGACACCACAGTTTTAATTTTTATTGTTATTATTACACTATAATATATTATGCTATTTTATTATACACACACATATATATCTGTATGTATACATATATACATATATGTTGCTCTGCATCTCTTAAATAATAAACTCTTAAAAATAACGTTTCTTATGCAATGTATATATTTTTTAGAAAATCTTTATTTCAGTATACTTATTTTCTTCTCAGTTATAGATCTTCTGCTAATCTAACTCTCTTGATGCTATATATATTAAAAGTCATGAGTAAGAAAATAGCAAAAGGCATTAACCACTAAATAATGTTTAGTTTGTACTTCAATGCCTATGTTAAAACGTGAAGCCAAATGATAGTGGCTCCAGAATTTGTCCAAACATCTCCCCTTACCCATTCCACCATCACAGCCAAAGATGGAATTGGTAAGAACTCTGGTGCTACAAAGAAATGAAAGCAAGTATATGAACTTATTTTTGTTGGTGGTGTCAAAGAGTTATACTTAATACAGGACCTATAAACCTCCAATCTCAGAATTTAGACCAGTGAGAAAATTGCACTGAATTAGGGAACAAAATCGACATAGGCACTTTCAAAAATCATATATGGAATACCATTTTATAACAAAGGTATGAGCTACTTTCTTTTTGTTTTTGTGATACAGCTGTGACCCGCCTAAAAGCCATTATAGGTATGTGCACGCACAAAAACATACTTTTATTCACATTTCCCAAATAAGGAAAAACCATTAATTGAGAGCTAACTATTCACTGAAGAAAAGTATTTGTGAATTTTTTTT
>NW_011896517.1:3222-4391 GCF_000151845.1 Pteropus vampyrus | reverse complement strand
GAAGAAATACTCTGGTGTGACAGATTACTCAATATTCAACAGTATTTACTCCCTGTCCCCAACACTAGGGGAAAAAAAAATTTTCGCACTCTACTGACATTGGGCTTAACTATCTAACTTGCGTTGGCCAAGAGATATTAGCAGACATGACATAAACAGAGGCTTAAAACGTGCTTGCACTTGCTCATTTCCACTTTTGCCATTGCAATGGGGAGATCGTGCCCTCGAGAGCCTCAACTTGTCCCCGAAGAATAAGAGACATATGGAGCAGAGATCCCCCAGATACCTTGCAAAATTGAAGCATGGAATACATTTCCCTCAGCTACTACAGCTCAAAGCGGTGCTACCCCAGCTGATGCACTGGCGTGGGAAAATGAAATAAATGCTTACCACAGTACGCCACTGAGTTTTGCTATTACTGAGCAGTATTTGATGGACGCACCTAACTTCTCCCTCCCTCCTGCCCTCCAGGCTTCCACCCATGCCTCCCATTGGCTACACCCAGCTGAAAGCCAGTTGAGCAAGATCTTGGAAAATACAGCCTCTTTGGGACATGAAGATGAGCCAAGGAAGAACAAAGAATAGATCAGGATTTGGGGGTAGGGGAGTGGAAATAGACACAGACCGGTCACAGCTTATTACAGCGTTACAGTGCTTGGCATAAAATGGGTTATTCAATACGTAGAAATTGTTATTTTGGGAAAAAAAATCCCTGGGAGGTATAAGGCCCACCATTAGGCTCAAAGTTACTTTCCAGGACAGTGTCCCTGGCTTTTAGTTAAAAAAGAACATTCCCGAGAAGTAGACCTATTGAGAAGCAATGCATAATAATGTGATGAGGAGGAGGAGGAGCGGGGTGAAGATGTGATGATCAAATAATATTTATTGAGCGTTTAATGTGCTACAGGCACAGTTTTAAGTTCTTCACTTTGGTAATTTGATCAACTCTATGCGATTGGTACTAAGATATATCTATTTTACCAGTTAAAAAAATTGAGGCACAGAGGGATGACCCAAGTCACAGACCTAGATAGCGGCAGGGGCAGCATTTGACCCCAGGTAGTCTGGTTGAAGAGTCCATAGCTTTGACCACTTGAGTATGGTGAACAAAACCCTGTGCTTGAGATAGCCGTAATTAAGATATATGAGTAGAGAGAGAGAGAGAGAGA
>NW_011896517.1:0-342 GCF_000151845.1 Pteropus vampyrus | reverse complement strand
GTCTCCCCCTCTCCCTGCTTAAGACACTGCTAAGCTTCATTTTTATTTGTGAAAAAATGAGGATGCTTAATTTTTATTTGTGAAGAAATGAACAAAACAATGGATGGGCGGGTGAGGGGGGTGGATGCATGGACGAATAAATGAGTATTTTCAGTTCCTGGATGGACTCCTGACCTCTCCTTCCCTTCCTGCAGAGACTTCTCTCTTCTCAGACTGTCGCTGGAGGACTCCTTGTGTTACTCTATTACTCTTCTTAATCCTTCATCCTTAAATAACTTGTCTTTACTTTCTTATGTCTTTCTCCCCACTCTTGAC
Source organism: Pteropus vampyrus (assembly GCF_000151845.1). Classification (NCBI taxonomy): domain Eukaryota; kingdom Metazoa; phylum Chordata; class Mammalia; order Chiroptera; family Pteropodidae; genus Pteropus; species Pteropus vampyrus. Next base: position 27 of record NW_011896517.1, on the reverse strand, counting down.
CCCTCCCCCACTATACTTTTTACTTGA
>NW_011896516.1:4109-6108 GCF_000151845.1 Pteropus vampyrus | reverse complement strand
CGTCCTTCTGGCCAAGCTACAAGCTACAGCTTTCCCGCCAAAACTACAGCTGCAGACCCCCCCAACTAACAAAATTCTCTGGATGACCTTGTCTCAGAAGAGAAGGTCCGAGGAAAATAACATCCTGCAGATTCAGAGACCAAGAAAGATCCTGAATCGGAGTTGGGATAAAAGGTGAGATGAAGTGAGCTGAGGGCAAGGAGCAAAGATAAGCTCCAGGGGAGGCGGGGATTACAAAATCTGTGAGCTGTTGAGAAGCTCACAGGTGAGCCAACCCAGTACTTCCCGAGGTACGGGCTGTGTACCACTAGCGTGCATAGCATGACTGTGAGTAGTACATGGATCTAGCACTAATTAACACTGAGTCACACAGGATATGGTTCCCTTTGCATTTTTGTCCATCCAGCTGGTTATTTCAAGGAGAAGGTCTCCATTAGATGCTGGTATATCTTTAACAAGTCTTTAATGTCTGCTAATCTCTCTTTAATAAAGGGGTGGGGTGGGAAGGCGGGGTTGGGGGAGGAAGGGAGAGGGAGAGAAGGCAGGGAGGGGGGAGAGAGAACGGGAAGCCAGGTTGCAGGTTCGGAGCCTCCCACAGGCAGTAGTATCTAGCTAGAACTTAACGATTGCCACTTCGTTGCCTCTCTACTTATTTTTATACTTACTTTCTACTTAGGGTCTCTGAAACTGGTTTTCTGTGTGTGATGATGGCGGGAACTTTTCCTTTTAAAAGTTAAATGTATTTTAAAACGAATCGATTTAGATACAAAGATCGCGACAGTGATACACAGTGGCCAAAAGTGTGTTGCGGGTACACAGGTAACCGACATCCAGGACACCAAGCCAGTGGTGTTACTCCACGCTGGGGAGCCCTGGGGTCTCAGCGGAGAGGCCGAAGAGTGTGGACACTACATCTCCCACCCCTGCTGTGTCCAGCACAGGGCCTCGTTATAAAGGGGGCTCTTACAGAGTGGCTCCTGTGCACACACGATTTTGATTTTTTAAAATGTGCAGAGGTTTTGCTGTTTGTTCAAAAAGCTTGAGAAGCCGGCGTTAGCCCAAATTCCTCACGTTTTCGAGGGGAGACGAAGGCCCCGAGGGATAAAATGCATTGTCAGTGTCCACCAATCGGCTGGGAGTGAAGAGAAGGAACAATTGGTTCCCCTGAAGCCCGTGACCTTGGAGCTGGTGGGGGCAGGAGCGGGTGTGGGGGGTGGGGCGGGCATCCCAGGAAAGGCCCCATCTCCCTGGGCCAGACCTCCTGCAGCTTCTAACACCAAAACCCGCAGGGCGTCTCTCAAACCTTCCTGTGAATTATCCAAGACCTGAAGGGACCGGCTGAAAACTTCTCGCCTTAAATGAAAAGCTCCGCTCTCTCGACAGCCCCCTCTGGGCAACCGCTGAACACTCAGAACTAGTCCGAAAACTGCCTCTGTCGGGATACTCGAGGCTTCTGGCTTTGGGAACCAGTCTGAAAAGCGCCTCCGGGAATTCTGGGCGGGAGGTGAACAAGCCGAGAAAGGCTGATAGGAAGGTCCGTGGAAATTCTGGGACGCAGAAATGCTCAATGGGTTTGGGAAGCTGGGAAAGGGTGGGACGTGTGGGCTTTTAACCATGGGGGAGGCAGGGAGGGCTCTGTCTTTGGGTACCCCTGACACTGCAGCGGCCCCCTCAGAAGGCGGACACTTCTACTACTGCAGGAAAACAGGAGGGAGGGAGGGAGGCCAAGAGGACACAGGTTGCTCTTGGGAAACAAGACTGTCATCAAACAGAAACACATTGAAGGCACCACCCACGCTTATGACATTTTCAGTCCAAAGCAGTTAAAATTCGGCAGCGGCGGCAGCAACGGGCTGACGGGAAGGAAGTCGGGGAGCGACAGTTAGTAGAGGACTGGTTGGTGTCTGTGTCTGTGTCTGGTCTCGGAGGCAAGGAGGACACCTCGGAAGTCGGAGGCGTTGGGTCCCCTTCTCACCTCTGGTCGGCTTCTCATCTCTGA
>NW_011896516.1:0-889 GCF_000151845.1 Pteropus vampyrus | reverse complement strand
CTCTCTCTCTCTCTCTCTCTCTCCCCCTATTTGACAATTTTATGAGGCCTTTTATTCTTCTTTTCTCACAATTATTTTAGAATCCTCTACACTTTCTCAATTAATTTCTCATCAATACTCCTTTGAATTGACCTGTCTCAGGGGACCGGAAATATTGGCTGCTCTTTCGTCCACACTGACAACCCATCCCGTGCTACTACATGTGTGAATCCATGTGAGCGCACGGAGACCGTCTCACTCCCACGTTTCTTTTCTCATTTGATCCTTTCATCGACCCTAATTTTAACTCCCGCTTGATGGGTTAGGAAGTGGCGAAGCTCAGGCTTCATGTGAAATGACTGAACTAAGGTTACCCACGGCTAGAGCCTGAGCCAGGGCACAACCTGAGGCCAACAGACGTTGTTCGATGCTTCTGAGAAGCCATCGGGGGAAAGCTTTGGTTTCCAGACGGAGTGGGCAGAAATACCCCACTTGTCCCCTCTGTGTCCATGGCAGATGTCACTCGTTGATCATAGCGCTGTTTTCCTAGCAAGTGTGACCTCCACTCAAACTCCCCAACACAACACCCCAGGAAGCCACATGCGAGCGTCCCAGGCTTCGGACAGTTCACATTGGGTTTCTGTTCCTGTTAATGTAAACAACGCTGACCGATGCGACCTTTCAAGACAAAGCCTCCATTTTTCCCTAAATTCTAGAGCCATCTGAAGATATAGACTGTCAACGGCAAAAGGAACCAGGGAACCTGTTCCTGAGGATTCGAAGAACGCGCATCCCAAAGAACACGCGTTGTCGGAAGCGCGTGGGCGAGAACGGGTCAACTTCAGAACCCCATCTTTCTGCCCTCAAGAGCCAAGTTCTAGGTTTCCAGCGGCGCGAAGTTGCCCCAGAA
>NW_011896515.1:3167-5326 GCF_000151845.1 Pteropus vampyrus | reverse complement strand
TTAATGTTTTAGAGAACATACATTTGTTCTTATTAATTTTTTTTATCATTTGTATACACTAAAATAGAAAATATGTGACAGTACTCTGGAATATTACCCATAAGCTATTTTTAATTAACTATATGCATGTACATCTATAGGTACTGGAGAGGATAAAAATGTACAGGCATATACTTAAATAGTTTGCAGTGTTTGGACTTGTTTCATGAGAAAAGTTATGTGAAAATTAATGTCAAGGGAAAGTATGTAGCCCTGAAAGGTATAGATACCCACAGAACTCTGTATGACCCACAGAACTGTTTTGAAGGTGGCATGAGGTAATGTGTATGAAGGTGCATGAATTATAACTGATCCACGGCAAAATGTCAGGGATATAGGTTTTCTACTTTCCTAGTAAAAAAGCAATTAACTACAACTAGCTGAGACTCATCTTGCTCTTTCTACCTAGACAGATAATTAGGAACTTGACAGACTTGTGAAAGAAGAAAAGTGAACTCTTAGAAAAATTGCTATGTACGAAAGCCTAGGTCTAGCAAAAGCAAAATCTTGGAATTCTGATTGAGATCGTTACCGTTGAATGATATAGTGCTTTGGAACAGTGTTCTCAACACATCCATTCGTAGCCGAATGGCATTTCCGTCATTTATTCTCCTTCTCGTTTTTACTCATTTTTTTTTCTTCTTAAAAGTCTGTTCACTAACTTTTTTGATTTTGATTGTTATATTTTGCAAATAGATACATATCTAACACAATACCATTTATTTATTTATTTTTTTTAATTCAGTATCTGATGTTCGTTTTACTATAATCCTTTTCTTTAAGTCTCTCCTTGGAAACTTCCACTTACAGCATTCCATACTGTTCTGACTATGACAATATCTGTTCATCTCTGCTTGCAGCTGCTTCGGTCTTTGTTTCTTTGACGCATAAGTTAAATCAAATTTTCTTAAGTCATAGATGCAGCTTAAGTGTATCTGAACACTCTATCACAATTCAGTTATTCCTTTAGCATGTACTCTTTTTTTCTCTATTTGCTTTGAAATGTCTGTCTCATCTCTGTTCTTCATTTATTAAGAATGAGTGAAATGAGGCTCCCCCTTTTCCTTTTAATTAATTTTATAATCAGTACACTTAAAACATTTAATTAAAATGTATACACACATATGGTGATGAAGTGATGAGATATTGAACACAAGCCAAGTATAATGGCATTTTTATTTCACTCAGTGTAAAAGTGTAAAGATTAACATTTCTTTACCTAGGCATACACATTTGAGATTCAGATTATACATACTCTTTCTGACCAAAAATATACATGATTATACACATCTAGTCTTGCATAAAATTGTAAGAGATGCACATATCTCTTTGAAGCATATCCCTGGCTTTTGCCCTCACATTGATAGGATCATGACATAATGACACACAAAAAAATGAGCAGCAATGTCATGCCACAAAGAAGGTAATAAGTAACAGTTTTGTTTCTGTTGTTAAAAAAAGGCATGATCATAGCATGAAATGTTGTGACATAATTCAAATTGAAGGAACAGTGAGAATAGAAGCCTCTGAACAGGAAGTACTATAAAAGTACAAAAGAGAATGTAATAGCTACATTAGATAAAAATGTAAATAAACTCTTTCAGGTACCCAGAGAATAGAACTGTGTGATCTGGGAAGTTAACATTGAAATGGACAAGAGTCTGCTGTGTAGAGAAATTGAGAAAAATAATTCCTCATAGTTTTAACAAAGACAGAAAATTGGAGACAAACCATATGAACAATAATAATAGTAAACAAGTAGCACTTACTGTGTTGTGCTTTATATATACTAATTTAATCCTTATAACAGTCTTCTCCAGTTGATACTAGCATTAGTAGCATTTTTGAGATGAGAAACATGAGGCAGAGAGATTGAGTAATTAACAAAACTAATAACTGATGGAGCCAGATTTTGAACTCAGGAAATGTTGAAGGAGATCATAGAAAGGAAGTGACTACTTGACATCAATCAGAGGTTCCTCATTTCCTCCCCTTTCCTTGGAATGTATGGTTCTGCTGAGTGTTCTTACAGCTGGAGCTGTTTCAAGGATGCAGTTTGAGAGAATAATGTGTTGTCAAAACCATCTGGGCTGTATATGTGATTGAATTCTCTGAAGGTC
>NW_011896515.1:0-1497 GCF_000151845.1 Pteropus vampyrus | reverse complement strand
GATTACTTGTAGAATATGGGCAGGGTTAAGGAGCACAGCAAGGACTGTTGAAGCATCCTAGAGTGGCACTGCAGTAAGCCATTAATTTCCCTGGGAACTGGAACAGAGAAAGAGCAGGAAGAGGAAAAAGAGAAACTGAAGAAAGAGGAGGAGTTAAAAAAGAGGTCACCTGACAACAACTTTAGTCATGGAGAGATGATGCCCCCTTCCAGAGTCTCGAGAAGGAAGAGGTAGGAAAGAAACACCTAAAGCGTTCTTTCCTCTTGTACTCTAATCTATCCGTGGCTTCCACTAATGACACCCAATTAAAGGAAACTGGCAATGAAGATGCATTCTGTAGGGGTCAACTTCTTGAGGCACAGAGAGCAGAGTGAAAAAAGTAGAGAACAGGTGTGGGTGTGAGTGGGGAAACTTATTACTTTGCAATCCTTGTACTATGTACTAATCTCAATGAATCTCAGTTACCACATCTGTAAAACAAGTACCATATAGTACCTATGGAACAGGTTTGTGATGATTACATACAACTAATGTATTGGGCACAGAAACTGTGTTAGGTATCCAAGAAAGGAAAGCAAAAACTTCTGGGTTGAAATAGCAGCTTGACTTTTATATTTATTTCTTCTCATATTCAGGCTCCAACTAAAATTAGTGTAAGGAATAAAAATGTTATAAAGTTTTAAGTACAATGAGAAAGGGTTAAGGTTCATTACTTGACTGCAGATTTCAACAAATGTTTTACAAAGTAGGTTGACAAGTGGTTACCGATTTATTTGAGAATAGTATTTAATGAGTTGATGAAGGCATATGTCAAGTATAGAGCTCAAAACAGGAGAGTCACTTGAAAAATTGTAACCATCAAACCAGAATGTCTCTGCTCTCAAAAATGACACCAGCCACATGTATGCATCGGCGACAAGGAACAGGAGGTTTATTCTCAGGAGAATTGAAGAGGATACACGTAGTGGATATGATGATTTGGGAGGTTTGAGAAAAAGATTTTTAAAAAATTGCTAGCAGATCACCAAATCCTCCCCTCTGCTTCTGATGCCGAACACCAGGAGCTAAGCAGGAGAATAGAGTACTCATCTCTCAAAAAGATGGACAGCACCACAGAGAAGAAATCTACAAACTGGTATTTGGAGTTTCTTTAAATAAATGGTTTACTTCTATATCTAAACTTGAACGAAATGACTTTTTTCTCAACCATCGTAAAACAAAGTCTATAAATCAACAAGGAAATCCATAAATACTTTCGAACCAGTTTTATTTTAAGTACCACACTCTTAAATATGAATGGACACACCAAGATTCCCAGATAGATGGGAAAATCCTGTGACACAGAGAAAGGAGGTCAAGTGGAAAGGAAAGAGGGGGAAGGAAAGAAAGGAGACGAGAGAAAGAAGATGAGAGAAAGGAGAGGGGAGAGGGGAGGGACACCAGAATAAAACAGTAAAAAAATTTATTTTTCAGAAGAAATAGAGACCATAGAGGAAG
>NW_011896514.1:5080-5423 GCF_000151845.1 Pteropus vampyrus | reverse complement strand
GTTCACAAGAGGGTGAATTGCTACTGAATCTGACAGCTGCCTTTCCAAGTATCCTTGCTTAACCTGTTAGCGCTGTGTGGAGCCTCAGGGCTCCTACTGAAGCTTTTTTTCTTGTGTAGTCCAAACCTCCGACTGGTCTGAACTACCTTCGAGGGTTCTGCCCACATTTCTCAGTTCATTCTCTCCATTTTGACCCTCAGCCTTGCCTCATACCCTGGTCCCGAAGCTAAAGAACTCCATTCTTGCCAGATTCTAGTGGAGAGGGAGGGAGGGAGAGAGAGAGAAAGTGTTTGGGGATATGGAGTGGTGACCTCCTACTCTTCCTAATCCCTGGGGAAACAAA
>NW_011896514.1:0-2370 GCF_000151845.1 Pteropus vampyrus | reverse complement strand
CTTCACCAGTATTTGTTATCTCTTGTGTCGTTAATAACCATTGTAACAGTCTGTTTTCATTTTGTTTGTTTATTTTGTTATTTAGATTTCATATATAAGCAAAATCATATGGTGTGATTGTTTTTCTCTGTCTGATTTGTTTCACTTAGCATAATACTCTCTAGGTCAGCGGTCCCCAACCTTTTTGACACCAGGGACTGGTGCTCCTGTGAGAATCTAATGCCTGATGATCTGAAGTGGAGTTGAGGTGGTGATGCTAGCACTGGGGAGCGGCTGCAGATACAGATGAAGCTTTGCTCCGTCACCCGCTGCTCACTTCCTGCTGTGCACTCCAGTTCCTAACAGGCTATGGACTGCTATGGGTCCGTGGCCTGGGAGTTTGGGACCCCTGTTCTAAGTCCACCCATGTCATTGCAAATAGTAAGATTTCTTTCTTTTTTTTTTTTTTTTTTTATGGCTGAGTGATATTACATTGTCTATGTGTACCACATGTTTGTCCGATCCTCTGTTGATGGGTACTTAGGTTGCTTCCATTTCGTAGCTATTTTAAATAGAGCTGTAGTGAAACTCGGAGTGCATATATCTTTTTAAATTAGTGTTTTGGTTTTCTTCTGATAAATCCAAAAGTGTAATTGCTGGGTCAATAAGCTAGTTCTATTTTTAATTTTTCGAAGAACCTCCAAACTGTTTTCCATAGTGGCTGTACCAATTTTGCAAATTCACCAACAGTGCATGAGGGTTCCTTTTTCTCCACATCCTCACCAACACTTGTTTTTTGATTCCCTGATGATAGTCATTCTGACAGGTGCGAGGTGATATCTCATTGTTTTTAATTTGCATTTCTCTGATGATTAGTGATGTTGAGAATATTTTCATATGTCTATTGGCCATCTGTATGTCCTCTTTGGAGAAATACTTATTCAGGTCCTCTGCCTTTTTTTTTAAATTGGATTTTTTTTTTTGGTGTTGATTTGTATGAGTACTTTATAAATTTTGGATATTAACCACTTATTAGATGTATTATTGGCAAATGTTTTCTACCATTCAGTAGGTTGTCTTTTTGTTGTTGTTATTGATGGTTTCCTTTGCTATGCAAAATTTTTTTAGTTTGATGTAGTCCCATTTGTTTATTTTTTCTTTTGTTTCTCTTGCCTGAGAAGATATAGCAGAAAAAATATTACTAAGGACAACATCGAAGAGTTTACTGCCTATGTTTTCTTCTAGGAATTTTATGGTTTCAGGTCTTACATTTAAGTCTTTAATCTATTTTGAGTTTATTCTTGTATGTTGTGTAAGAAAGTGCCCCAATTTCATTTATTTGCATGTATCTGTCCAGTTTTCCCAACACTATTTATTGAATAGACTGTCTTTACTTCATTGTATATTCTTGCCTCCTTCGTCGTAGATTAAATGACGATATAGGTGTGGGTTTATTTCTGGGCTTTCTATTTTGTTCCATTGTTCTATATGACTGTCTTCATACCAGTGCCATGTTGTTTTAATTACTATAGCCTTGCAGTATAGTTTGATATCAGGTAGTGTGATAACTGCAACTCTGTTCTTCTTTCAAGATTGTCATGGCTATTCAGGGGCTTTTATGGGGGTCCATATAAGTTTTTGGATTACTTGTTCTACGTCTGTGAAAAATGCCATTGGTATTTTGATAGGGATTGCATTGAATCTACAGATTGCTTTTGGTGTTATGGACATTTTATCGATGTTAATTAATCATACCTATGCATGAGCTTGGTATATGCTTCCATTTATTTGTATTGTCTTCAATTTCTTTCTTCAACAACTTACAATTTTCTGAGGACAGGTCTTTTACCTCCTTGGTTAAAGTCCTAGGTATTTTATTGTTTTTGATGCAGTTGTAAATGAGATTGTTTTCTTAATTTCTCTTTCTGATTGTTCATTTTTGATATATAAAAATGCAACTTTTAAAAAAATTTCTAAATAATATTTTTGTATTCAGCTACTTTGCTGAATTCAGTTATTAGTTCTAATGGTTTTTGGGTGGAACTTTAGGGTTCTCTAAACTTTGGGGTTCATATCATGTCATCTGCAAATAATGACATATTTACATTTTCCTTTCCAATCTGGATGCCTTTTATTTCTTTTTATAGTCCGATTGCTATGGCTATGTTGAATAAAAGTGGTGAAAGCGAATATCCCTGTCTCATTCCTGATCTTAAGGAAAATGTTTTTAGCTTTTTCCCATTAAGTATGATGTCAGCTGTGGGTTTGTCTTAGATGATCATTGTTATTTTAGGTATGTTCCCTCTCTTCTCACTTGCTGAGAGTTTTTATTGTAAATGGATGCCGGATTTTGTCAATTGCTTTTTCTGCATCTCTATATATGATCATAAG
>NW_011896513.1:3670-5229 GCF_000151845.1 Pteropus vampyrus | reverse complement strand
GGAACCCCCATTCCGCACCCTGTAGAATTTTAAAACATTTCCCAAGATTTTTTGCAAATTTCTGAAAGGCTTATGTCTCTGAGTTCTCATTTCCCTGAATTTGTTCAGCCGTTGGGCTGGCTTACAATCCCCATTGCTCTTCTTTGCTCTCTCTGGCACCCACTCAGAGTGAACGCATCTCCTAACTCAATTTTCAGCCCCTAACTCAACAGGACACCCCACAACACACTATCCCTCTTAAGTGTCTTTTGCATCCTTGATGAAGATAGGGAAGAGTTTATGCCAAGTAATACAACTTCAAAGCACATAGTAAACATACCAGTCAACCAAAGGACTTCTGATCAGGGTACCCCTGGGGACGTTTTCTTGGGCCGGTTCCCCTCGTCTAGGGTCCCAGCTTCCACCCCTCAGTAGCTCCCTCTTTCTACCCGCTCTCTGATCTTGCTTGTCATTCCCTTCATCCCAGATGACCTTAAATTGTTCACACTGAGTCGTACAGAGCAGTTCAGCTCTCTTGAGTCTCTATTCCCAAAATCAGTTCTGGGTCTTTCTTTTGCATCTCAAAAGCAAGCAAACCAAAGTCCTTACCTGGACCTACATTTCTAAATGCAGCTCTTATTAATAATAATTTCTATTTCTCGTACATCTGCAGAAGTTTATTAATGCCTTTGACAAGCCAGTTCTGATGTATAAGCCTGTATGTATGTCTACAGTTGACCCTTGAACAACATGGGTTTGAACTGCACAGGTCCACTTACATGTGGATTTTTTTCAATAAATACTATAAATGTACTTTCTCTTCCTTACGATTGTCTTAATAACATTTTCTTTCCTCTGGCTTACTTTATCGTAAGAATACCATATATAATACATATAACAAAAAATATGTGTTAATCGACTGTTTATGTTGTCTATAGGGCTTAGTAGTTAAGTTTTCGGGGAGTCAAGTTACATGTGGATTTTTGACTGGAGGGTTGGCACCCCAAACTCCCACGTTGTTCAAGGGTCAACTGTATATCTGCATCCACGTGTCTGTTAAAAGACCAGCTACTTAATTAACTGGGTTGGTGTGCTCAGGCCTCAGCTGTAGGACAGGTTAGTCCAGTGTTCTGCCCGCATGTCCAGTTTTCTGCTCTTTATCTCTAAATTACTCAGCCTGACACTCCAGGGGTTTCTTCCATCCATTGTTCTATGCCGCAGCCTCATTTTCCAGAGTTCATCTCTCACTTGGTCTCTCTCATACCAGGTCTCTGTTTACAAAATGCAGTTGGGCCTGGAAACCATAACTGGCCATTACTAATAGTCCCTGAGCGATGGTTCCTAGGTGCCTTCTCCAGTGTGTAGTATTTCTCCGGCTAGTAGACAGACTCCATGAAGACAGTGGTGATAGACTCTCTCCTTCTGTGATCCCCCAGTGCCTCCTGGATATTCCATACCGTTGTCAACTGTTTCCCCAGATTCACTTACTTCACAAATTCACTCACTCTGCACACATGCCTTGCCTGCTCTGGGCTAAGAAGTGGGGACACAACAGGGAACAGGAGAAAGCTCTCGCCTTC
>NW_011896513.1:0-1045 GCF_000151845.1 Pteropus vampyrus | reverse complement strand
TGGGGCCAGTTTCCTTCATGCATTTGACTTTGGTTGAGCAAGTAATAGCACCTACCTGTACCAAATGCTTACTGTGTTCTAAGCAATGAGCAAGGCATTTTAGAATTTCTAAGATAATATACCCAGAGTCAAAATCACCATTCAAAAAGGGCCCCAGACCACTGGCTGTGCAAGACAAACCACATTGGGCTAACACAGATAAGTCTTCTCCAGCTGTATACAGAGGAAGAACAGAGCGGAGTGAGGGTATTGGGGGGAAGGACTTATTTGCAGAACCCTCTGTGATGGCCTGAGCCTGGGGATTCTGGGGCCCAGCAGCAAGCCCCGGTCTGCCCAGCCGCCACTGCTGCACCTGCCCTGGTTCCAGCTGGTTCCACCCTACACTGAGAGCCGCAGCCGTCACGTTACGTATTCCACACTCTTCCCATCCCTGCCTGAGGTCCCATAACTGCTGTGCCGGCGCAAAACCCGTGACACTGACATTCAGCATTTATTCTCAGTAAACACCAGTGTCAAGACCAATGTTTGATCTATTTGTGTTCAGAATTTCTAACATTAACAACATTAGGAAAATATCTAATGTAACTCAAATTATAAAAGTATTAAACATTTAAAGGTCAAGTAAAAATGTAAATTTATAAAATAGAACTATTAAGCAAGTATCATGCTAACACAGATTATTAGCAGATAAAATGAATAAAAATAAGGTCTCAAACTGTCATAAGTCAGGGTAAACACTAATAAATTATGGACTTTAGTTAATACTGTATTAGTAGTAGTTCATTAATTGTGACAAATGTGTCACACTCATATAAAAGGTTAATAATAGGGCAAACTGGGCGAGCAGTCTATGAGAAGAACTCTGTACCATCTTCACAGTTTTTCTGTAAATCTAAAACTATTTCAAAATTAAAATTGATTAAAAATAAAGTCTTATTAAAAAATTAGCAAATAGACATTATCTAAAATGAAGAAAAGTTTGAAAATCATTAAGAAGTACAAGTGAAATATTATTTCAAAAACAAAGTGGACCAATGGTATCATT
>NW_011896512.1:2767-3458 GCF_000151845.1 Pteropus vampyrus | reverse complement strand
CCTTTAACACCGGGTCAATTGATAAGCGTCCGACCTAGACTTTTGACTGACACGAAGAGCTGTCAAGAAGGAGCCGTCTCTTCCAGCAACGACAGCGGTGTGGCAGGGGAGGGGGCGGAGAAGGAGGAAGGGAAGCCGAGGGAAGGACCTCGCGCCCAGTGGACACGCCTGTGTCCTCACCGGTGCGCCCTGGCACGTGGGATGATTCCGTTCCACACCTGTGCTGGATAAAGTGCTGGCGGAAATCGGCTACCTCTGAGAATTCCATGAGTGAAACGCAGAAGCAGTTAAAGTCCATCTCAATCAAATAGGACATCATCACTAATACGATTTTTAATCCCTATTTCAAAAGGGCTAAAAGAATAATTTCCCCCCTGCGATCACACAGGGAAGTTTGCAGCCTTGAATGAAAACGTGCACGGGGATGCGCAATGCCGATTTGAATAGTGAGTGTTTGGCCACATGACTTCTCCAGGGGGGTGGGGTTATCTTTACGCGCATCCTATTTGCGTAACATCGTTTATTCTTTATTTTAATCCAACTAACATTGGCAACGTGACTTCACTTCAGGGCCTCCACGTGTCCAGAAGCCGTAACTGTATAGCCCAGCTTTTCGCTTTTGATTCGTGATGCTGGATCCTGACAGACAGCAGGGTTCAACGGTTAAATCACAAGAGTGTCCTTCGCTTGG
>NW_011896512.1:0-2132 GCF_000151845.1 Pteropus vampyrus | reverse complement strand
AAATCACCACGGAGATGCAGGCTCTGGTCTAAATGGATCAAAAGAGACTATTGACAGATGCTGAAATGAGCGTCTGCCTTTAACACCGGGTCAATTGATAAGCGTCCGACCTAGACTTTTGACTGACACGAAGAGCTGTCAAGAAGGAGCCGTCTCTTCCAGCAACGACAGTGGTGCGGCAGGGGAGGGGGCGGAGAAGGGGGAAGGGAAGCCGAGGGAAGGACCTCGCGCCCAGTGGACACGCCTGTGTCCCCACCGGTGCGCCCTGGCACGTGGGATGATTCCCTTCCACACCTGTGCTGGATAAAGTGCTGACGGAAACCGGCTACCTCTGAGAATTCCATGAGTGAAACGCGGAAGCAGTTAAAGTCCATCTCAATCAAATAGGACATCATCACTAATACGATTTTTAATCCCTATTTCAAAACAGCTAAAAGAATAATTTCCCCCATGCGATCACACAGGGAACTTTGCAGCCTTGAACAAAAACGTACACGGGGATGCGCAATGCCGATTTGAATAGTGAGCGTTTGGCCACATGACTTCTCCAGGGGGGTGGGTGTATCGTTACGTGCATCCTATTTGCGTAACATCATTTATTCTTTATTTTAATCCAACTAATATTGGCAACGTGACTTCACTTCAGGGCCTCCACGTGTCCAGAAGCCGTAATTGTATAGCCCAGCTTTTCGCTTTTGATTCGTGATGCTGGATCCTGACAGACAGCAGGGTTCAACGGTTAAATCACAAGAGTGTCCTTCGCTTGGTGGCCGTGGCCACTGCCCCGCTGAGATGCCTCTTTTCCAACCAGACCCTGCGCTCATAGACTCTCTCAGTGATTCTCAAAGTGTGTGTCCAGTGGTCCCCACAAGCCACCATGCTCTGCGATCAGTCGCTTTGTGAATACCCTCATCTGGGCGTGCCGTCTGCCGGGACCCGGGCTCCCATGTCCTCATCCCCGCCCTGTATTCCCCCAAAATGTACGCAGTTTCCTCTTGGAAAGCAGACAGGTTCACAGTACACAGCGAGGTTCACAGAACAGAGTGAGTTCCAGAGGTGAAAATGCCCAGGTGCTTCTCGCCGATAGTGCGGGCGTCGACGAAGCCGATTTGCCTGCCGTCCACGGAGGGGCTCGGTCCTGTAGAGCCCGTTATTCAGTGCCCACTGGCGCTTCCCATATGTTGTTACATCTCAGGCAATTCTCGCAGCACTATTCTAAGATAGGTGTTTCCCTCATTCCTTTGCAAGTGGGTATTATTTCCCGTCCCATGGGACAGGGGACAGACCGAGGAGAATGACTTGCCTGAAGTCGCATAGTTAGTTAATGGCAAAACTTGAGAGCGGCCGGGGGCGGTGAAGTTGGGGCGAACGTGGCAATATATGAAAATGGGCAAGGCTCGCGTGACTTCGAGCAGAGGTCCCCAGCCTTTGTGGCACCAGGGATGGGTGCTCCCGTGAGCATCCCCTGCCTGGTGATCCGAGGCGGAGCTGAGGCGGTGATGCCGGCGCTGGGGGCGGCTGCAGATACAGACGACGCTTCGCTCGCTCGCCCGCCACTCGCCTCCTGCCATGCGGCCCGGTTCCTAACGGGCCACGGACTAGCACCGGGCCACGGCCCGGGGGTGGGGACCCCTGACTTAGGGGACATTCTAATGACATCTCGTTCTTTTGTTTTTTTTTTTTCCAAAACATGACGAGCTTTAAAATATTCTATTCTACGTGAAATGCGTCCTCGGTGACATCAAGACTGACCGTTTCAGGAACATTCGCAGATCCACAGCCGACTCGACATCTTAGGCCAAAAGCCTGGGTGTCACCTTTATTCCTTCTTTCTCTCACACCCCTCGCTCACCTGGTCTGAAAACCCCGTCGGTCGTCCGCAGTGGGTTGAAGAGTGTCCCCCCCCCACAAAATTCACGTCCACAGGGACCTCAGAACGTGACCTGACCTGGAAGCGGGGTCTTTGCGGACGTGGTTCGCTGAGGATAGAAACGGCAGCGCGCAGCACCGGGCTGGGCGCCCGGCCCTGCGAGGAGAGGGGGCGACACGCAGAGACACGGAGCAGACGCGATGTGGGCTCAGGCGGAGATGGGGGTTCTGTCGCCGAGTCCCCACAGGGGCCCGCGGAGCCC
>NW_011896511.1:3100-5613 GCF_000151845.1 Pteropus vampyrus | reverse complement strand
GAGTGCATGTGAATCAGCAGACCTGGGCTGTGCCCCCATTTCTGATGGCTTCCTTCCTCTCCCAAACTATTGGAGCTTGGAGGTGCTGTCCTGATGCCAGCGATGTTTTCACTGGGGCAGGAAGTTCATTCAGCCCTGCATTGCTTTTAATGAGTTTTGCAAGCAAGTGGCCTCTTCCGGTGACTCATTCTGCCTTTTGTGCACCGGAGATTGTGGTTTTAAGTTTCACTTTGGAAAGTAACCACCGCTTCTGCCCCTTTCTCCACTGCTGGAATCCGAACAAGTTACATTCATTTTGCAACAAAGAAATGTAAATGCAGGCGGCCGGTCATATTTTTGCTCTGATTGTAAAAACATTCTTTTCCGAGATGAATGACAGAGCCAAGCTAAGAAGAAATGGTTTGTATTTTCAAATAACATTCATTTGGGAACTTCATATTTTTCCTTCCAGTGTGGTGGACAGTTTTGCTTTTGTTCTGTCTTTTTGATTCATATTTCAGAGTTATCCTAAAAATAAATTGGTTGAGTGAGGTGGCTTGCCTCTGACTTATGGAGGCTGAGTTCTGGACAAAAGTTTATGTCCTTCCATGCAGCACACCAAAGAGAATGATAATGAAGATGCGTTCTTAGTTAAATAGTTTTTGCCTGGACTCTCCTCAGAAATCAGTTTATGGTACCCGTACAGACGAATGCCTCGGGATTGACGGCATGTGTTACGTGGACAGACACGATGCCGTGTTTTGTCTCCGCTTCAAGTGAAACACTCATCTTCAAAATGTTAGTGTTGAACTAAACTATTCTTACATAATCCAAATATGTGCAAACATAAAGTGAGGCTCCCATACAATTATAAAACCAAAAACGCATTTAAAATTCAGTGCAGATAAAACGATAAGACCGATGGAATGCAAATGAACGTGAATGTTATTTAGTGGAAAATGTTCATGTATTGAAGTTAGTGAAATGAGGAAGGATTTGGGTGTACAATAGAAGTATTCGTGTTTTATGTTTCATTTGTCAACTAGAACCTTCTGGGTTTTGAGCCCGATGGATCACCATTCTCATCATCCTCAACACTGACTTCTACAAAACACGGTCAGGAAAAAGTTCTCATTACACATTTCCATCTCCACTGACTGCTCATGAGCCGTTGCAGGTTGTGACGACATAACGGTCCCCTCAATAAATCGTCTGCTGGTTTCACGAAGCAAAGGCGTAGAGTCGTAGGCGTGTCGGCTTCGGACACTGTGAGGTCCGGCGCAGCCTGGGGTTTTACCGTCATTGCTGTTTCCGGTCACCTGTTATGGTCGCCCAGTCCCTTTTAATGAGAACATGGAAGTTGAGAGAGATCGTGATTTGCTGAAGGGCTTCTGACTGGTAAGAGGCAGGGCTGGATTGGAGGTCTCCAAATTCAGCGTGACCTCACGTGTCTTCAGGCTCTGTCCCACTGCGCCCCCCAAGGCTGGGACGGGCCAGTGCGCAAGGACCAGTGCAGTCGCCACGCCGTGTGCCCGTCGCCTGAGTCGAGTCAGCCTCCAGAACTCTCCACAGAAGTGAGCCGGTGACGGCGAGAGGACACGGAGCAGAGAACAGACCCTGAGAGAGACTCGCAGCTTCCACAGCTTCCCCGGGGCTGAATCACCGCGTGAGCCACGGTGATTTGCGTTTTAAAAATGCTAACACATTTTGAAAAATGGGGTATGCACTTCCCGTTTTGACCAGAAACAAATGCAGACAAGACCCGGTTCCTCTGTCCAAGCAGAGGTTGACCTTTCAATTCAGAAATATCTGCACGGGCCCAGTTACGCTCGGGTGGGGGAATGGAGCCTGCGTAACCGCAGCTTCTGTCAAATACACCGCCTTCTGGCTGAACTGGAAGATCCGCCAAAGTGCCATGGGAGCCACCAATTGGATACGGCAGAGTGTGAGCTGTTAAATAGCTAAAATCAGGGCACAGGACGAAGTAAATTGTATTCCTCTTCTGCCTTCTGTTCCTTTCCATGTCACCGTGACACTGTTACAATAACATAACGATACAAAGGAGACGTTAACTTAGTTGTTGAACTGCTGATGTGTAATATCCTGGTAGAAATGAGAATCGATTTGGGGCTTGCTGTGAAGATAGGGCGGGGACAGGGAGTTTGGGGACCCTGAGTCTTCGGAGGTATGACAGAGGGGACTAACTGTCCTCTCAAGAGTCCTGCTTTCCTATAGAGCTGTTGCTCAAAAGCCACTGTCTCTCAGGGACTGTTTCCCAGTCCCCAGCCCCATGCCTGGCTATGCCTGTGTCACCACATCTTGGCAATGGGAATATGAGCAGCAGTGATGGATCACCACTGGGCCAACGCAGGTAAAAAACATTCACATTCCCTGTCTCTACCTGTCGTCTAGAAGCACAAGTCTCCAGGGCAGAGCCACAAGATGGAAGGAACCCGGGTCCCCGAATCACCATGTGGAAGGTGACCTGCCAAATACTGAAATGGACTTTGTGGAGCAAGAAATCAGTTTCCATG
>NW_011896511.1:0-1145 GCF_000151845.1 Pteropus vampyrus | reverse complement strand
GGTTTGGCTTTGGGGAGCTGGGAACATCTGGGGAAACAGAAGTAAAGAGAATTTAAGAGGCAGAAGGGAGCCTCTAATAAGATGCAGAGACTTCAAATTTCTCAAGGTTGCGGGAGGACAGCCGTGTCTCAAATACCGCTGTCTGGAGAGTAAGTAGATTTGCAACCCTTGCCATGAACCTCCTCAAAGGTGAAGTCTTCCCGTCGATGTTGTGTTTGTAGAGGAAACACATCCAACAACTGGCCAGACTCACTGGTATTCTGGTGAGGCTGAAACCAAGAACCTTTCAATTTTCATATATTTTCCGTTTATCCTCTTTCTCCCAGAAACTCCCAAAGTCTCCGTAAAGGGGTTTTGGCTGAGTCGTGAACTGTAGCGTGATCTGGTCCACCCGCCATAATTTTTAAGGGCCTGGAATTTGTGTGGGTTTCCTAACTTTTGTGGCTGTGGGTGTGGTGTGGAGATAATCTCGTGGTCTTAATGGTTCTTTGGAAAAACGAGACACACAAGAGACATGACATTGGATTCCTGCTCCTTCACAGGTGCTAACAATTATGCCCTTCCAGTGGAAGGAGCTTAGAGAGAAGCCGCGTGATCAGAAACCCATTCTAGATCCACGCCCGTCAGGAACCCCGCTCACACGGAGCGGAATGGGAGATTTGAAAGGAGAGTCATTTTTAGACTTCAGTTCCTTTGACCTTTAATTCCTATGCGGAAATTAAAAACCGGGAAATAATTTACGGCATCCATATTCGAGGGCATTCCTCAGTGTATTTGGGGGGTCTACGTATAATCCCTCCAGGGCTTCATGCGCCAACATGGCTGAATTTGTTTACAATGTGAAATAGAATGGGTGAATTTCCAGAAAAGGGGAAAATGTGACCTTGGAGAAAATTTAGTTACTATCCAGTTCTTCACCATTTCAGAGCCTTTGGTGATTCACATGGAGTAGCAGTAGGAGTTAAGAGAGGCATGTCACAGCTCAGGGAGTGACGTCCCCTCTAGGAGGACAGTGGCGCTCACGGACACGCTCGTATAAGTGGATCAAGTCCAGTGAATGCATCCCAGGGTCTGGTGACAGCATGTATCAGACGGAGTAGCCTGAGGACCTGGGGGTCCCCTGACACCCCCAAATGCTGCTCCAA
>NW_011896510.1:11042-11429 GCF_000151845.1 Pteropus vampyrus | reverse complement strand
ACACACACACACACACACACACACACACACGCACACGCACACGCATACACACACATTCTTAGAGGCGTCCCAGGCATGTGAACACCACGCCGCAATTAATACTATAAATGCTGCTTCATCCAGAGAGTTGCTCATTTGTTCCCTCCCTTTGTTTTCTCGTCTTCAAAGTGATGACAACACATGGATAGAGATGATTTTGGTACATGTTAGTTTGGTTGCAATAGTTCTTCGATTCTAAGGATCTGTTTTCAAATGGGCTTTTCTCAGAGAGATATATTCTATTTTTCACTTTTCTTGACTTTTGGCAGGAACTGAGGAAAAGTCTGGAGCTTAGTGTAAGTCTACAAAGGAAACAAAAGGATTGTTCCAGTGATGAGTATGACTCCA
>NW_011896510.1:0-2202 GCF_000151845.1 Pteropus vampyrus | reverse complement strand
TGGGGGCGAATCAGTCTTTGTGTTCTATTCAGGTCTTCAACTGATTGGACAAGGCCTACCCATGTTATGGAGGGCAATCAACTTTATTATACTGATTAAAATGCTAATCTCATCTATAAATATCGTCTTAGAAATACCCAGAATAATGTTTGACCAATTATCTGGGCTCCCCGTGGCTCAGCCCAGTGGACGTATAACCATCCCACCTGTTTTCTTGTTCTATGACCAAATATGTGGTTATAATTGAAACTTTATTTTATTTTTGATTTTACTTTTCAATTAATTCGTTTACTTTATATGGGCTTTACTAATACATGCAAATGGTACTGAATTCTAAAGGTATCAAAGAGTTTATGGTGAAGAGTCAATCTCTCACTCCTCTAATGAAATGAGAGGTTATATTGATTGAGTACTTACTGTGAGCCAGCCACCAGTGTAAGCTCTTAATTATGTCATATGTAAGTATATTATACATGTAATTTACTTTAAGTAAATTACGGTCTTTATAACTAACTTTGAAGGTAGGTCCTGCAGTTGTCCTCATTTCACAGATGAGGAACCGAGGCACCGCTTGGCGATTCACACAGCCAGAAAGCAGCAGACGTAGTTCTCCCACCTTGGTGGGTTGAACTGTGTCCTTGGCCACCAGACTGCACACACTGGGAGCTGTAGGCGAAGCATCGCAGCCTGATGCCCTGGGTCGAATCTAGTGGCTGGAGTGGCTCTGTAGGGACCACTTGCTTCCGGTTTTTGTGACCCAAAGGACCTCACATTGCCTAGGCATCCTGGTATTCCAAGAATTTGGAACCCTGGGGTGCCCTGGGCAAAATCCAGCCCCAGCCAGCCAGCCTCCTTAGACAGGCAATTGATCTGAGCTAGGGGCCCCGATTTCTGTGGCTGTGGCATTCCATCTATGTTTACTGGGGAGCTGGAGGGACTGTTTCTGCAGAGACAGGCCAAGGGACCTGATGGTGGGAGCCAGCCCCTCCCCACAGTCACAGTTCAGTGATCTGGACTAGTACACTCCGAGCCTGAGGCCTGAACACCAGCAGCTCAGGGCAGATGGAAGGAGGAGGAGAAAGTAACAATAGCTACCACTTACTTACTGAGCATCTGTTCCATGCTATGTAAATATTGTCTTGGTTTGGATTTCCCCGAAGCAGACTCCGAGATAAAGATTCAAGAAAAAGTAATTTATTCGAGAGGTGGTCCTTGGTAGGGGACAGGAAAGAGAGGGAGCCCAAACTGGCTTCACCACTAAGCAAGTTCTCTGGGTAAGTGTAGTGCCAGCTGGCTGGGGAGCTCTGGGGGCTGTGCTGAGCACAAGCCTCCACGTTTGCCACTGCTCCCCACCCCAGAGGCAAGAGAGTTGGGCTCTTACACACTTTCCCTTCTGTCCTGGGTCATGGCCTGTTCCTGGGGGCGACAGCTCTCCAACACTCTGGCTCAGCAGGCTCTGAGTGCTGGCTGCGGGGCTGGGGGCAGGGCAGCTCCTAGGCATTCTCTAATTTAATCCTATCACAATCCAAACCTGACTGGGAGAAAAGACTATATAATACAAGCCATTTTAGGTAGCAAGTGATAAAAAGAGTGGCTTTAAGGGAAAGAGTCTCCATCAGCCCATGTAACTAAAAAGTCCAAATGTGTGATCTTTAGGCACAGCTGGGTCCAGGTGATTGAAATGTCAGCAGTCTGCCTCTCTCTACCTCTTGGCTCAGCATTCCTCGTGCCCTTCATTCTCAGATAAGCTCTTAGGAGTGGTGAGGTGGCCACCAGCAGCTCTGGACTTACAGCCCAGCAACCGTGGCAGAAAATGCGTGTGGAAGACTCTACAGCCTAACTACCTGCTACAAATCCTGCCCTTCCACCTACTAGCTCTGTGAACTTGGGCAGGTTCCTTAACCTCTCTGGGCCTCATGAGCCCATCTGCCAAATAGGAATAAGAATAACACCCTCCTCCAAGGGTTGCTATAGGATTAGAGGGCTGGATAGATCGTCTGGTTAGAGGATCACGTGGCTCAGAGCAAGTGCTTGGTCAGGGTCAGCTGGGACTGTTCACGCAACTGCCAGCAAAGCCTCGGAGCCACTCCTCATTGCCAGGCTTAGGTCAGGGGGTTTCTGTGAAGGAGACACTAGAGCTGTCACCAGAGGCAAAGGGTGTAGGTGTCAGGCAGAAAACTCCCAGAACTTCCTTATGGATGC
>NW_011896509.1:5996-6982 GCF_000151845.1 Pteropus vampyrus | reverse complement strand
ATATATAAATAAAGGCAACTTGCCCAAATATATATATATATATATTTGCACACACACTTACATACACACATGTATGTATATATCTGTGTTTGCTATTACACACACATAAATATAAATATCACATATATACACACACATACAATTATATATATATAAAGAAACCTATACATGATTTTTAAAATAAAAGTAACACATAACTACCCACTGTTCTGAACCCCTCTTTTTTCACTCAGCAACACAGCGTGGACTTTCCTTCGTGTCCCTGTATACACGACTCTGCTTTATTCTTTTTCATGGCTTCCTAGTATTTCACACTGTGACGGCATCAATATTTATTTAACTCCCCTTCTATTCATGTACCTTTAACTTACCCCAATTTTTCTCCAACTCCAAATAATACTGCAGAACAAACCAACTTGTACATTAAGCATCACGTTACTTAGAACAGATTTCTGAGGCGGGAACTTGCTGGGCCACTGTTTGTGCATTTAATGTCTGATAGGTAGAACCAAATAATGGCCCAGAAGGGCTTTACCAGTTTTCACCTCCATCAGAGGCAATCGAATGAGATTACTTCAGATTTTTGCCACACTGGGTATTATCAATCCTTTGAAAGTTTTTCCAATGGGAAAAAAAGATCTTATTTCAATTTTGATTTCCCTGATTACTTGTGAGGGTGCACATATTTTCGTGTGTGTGTGTGTGTGTGTGTGTGTGTGTGTGTGTGTGTGTTTAAAAATTTTATATAGCCTTTCCTTTGACTTGTCTGAAGCCCTCTGTTTTGCTAACGGATTGTCTTTTTGTAGGAGCCGCTAAATTAGGAATATTAACTTTGGTCTGAAATAAATATTGCATTAGTTTCTCCCAGTTGCTCACTTGTGTTTCAACCTTGTTTTAATGCCTTTGGCCATCGTTTTGCCAATCAATGTGGTTCAGTTGCTCATTCCTTTACTTCATGGCTTCTGGGTTCTTTCTCTTAGAAAGAA
>NW_011896509.1:0-1841 GCF_000151845.1 Pteropus vampyrus | reverse complement strand
GCAGCAAGCAGAAATGTAAACCACCCTGACCTACCTAAAGGTGGCCTTTCAAAGAGCCGATAACTTATGCGCACAGGATAAGCGGCAAGGTTTCACTCCAGGAGCGACAGCAGAGATGGTATAGAATATAGATTCTATCGTGCCGGGAAACATTTCATGGTTGTGTTTGCTGGGCTGGAAAATTGTGTTTACTTATTTACAAGGCAATATGTGACTCACAGACCTCCTCCACTAGGTAGGTTAGAGGTCAAGGTCACTCATTGAATGACCCTCTCAGTGGACCAGCAGATTTTGCCGAGAAAAACAATGTGAGTGAGTGTAGAGTTTCATTTTTAGCTTCCATAGCTCAGGGTCAGCTGCTTTTATAATTGGGGGAGGACGTGTGTGGGGAGTTAGGGACAGCAGAGGGAGTTGGGGTAAAGAATTGAACTCATACTTCTCTTACAGATTTTAATTTTCATGTGTCTCACTCCTACTCACCCCCACAGCCCAAGGAGGTAACAGTCACTTTTCTCTCCTCTCCCAGCCTTTTCCCCTTTTAATACTTGCCCCAATATGGCAGCCGGCTAGTTCAGGCACTGGGGAGTTATGGGAGTCCCCCCAGTGCCCTAGAATATTAGCAGCAATCTCCTTTTAACCCCCAAGAGTTTTAAGATCATCTGTTCTTGGCCAGGGAAGGCAAGTCAACGACTTGTTGGCTATCGTCCTGCCCCTCCCACACCTCTCTGTCTAGGGCACTGCCACTCACTGTTCTGCAGGGACGTAGCCGTCCACCAGAGGGCTGCACTCCACGCCGGCCACTTTGACATGGGAGGCGATATCCCGGAACTCCAGGCCGAGGTTCTCTCCTCGGATGGTGACCTTGGTGCCCCCTTCCCGGGGGCCTGTCACTGGGATTATCTGGAGGGAGGAAGCATGGTCATTTGGCAGGCACCAAGAGAGAGCCGTCACCCACTTGCCGATGAGGCAAGGAAAGGCTGTAGGCTCGTCCTATCTGCACCCTATTCTATGAGTTGGGTCCAAGTCCCCCTGGACACCTAGGACAGGGCTGGGACTGTCAACGGGCAGAAGAGAGAAGGGAACGTGATCCACCATGTTGCTGGGTAATTCATAGAAAATTGGGATTAAAGCCTTCTGGCATTTGCTTGTGTTGGTTGCACTCTCAGAAAAATGAACAAGCTCCCCATGAACCCAGGGCACTCCATACTATGGGAATCTACCCCTCTTTTAAGGTCCTTCTCAAATGTCACTTCCCATAACCAGATATTAATTCGTTCATATTCTCTCTCTCTTCCTCTCTCTCTCTCGCCCTACTCCCTCACTCTCTTTTGCCCCCTCCCCTGCCAGGCACCTTCTTTGAGCTCCTTTCATGGTGACATTTGTGTGTGATTCCCGTCCTCCCATCCCCCACCCGCTTCCTCTTCAGATCCGGAGTCTCTCTGAGCAGCGACAGGTTCTCACTTTTCCTTGCAGACTTTGCAGTGACAGAGCCATATTTGTTTCCTGAGTTGTAATTGTACTGCACACCCCAATTATCCAAGCATCTTTCTGGCGTGAGCAGAGCCTTTGTCACAAACCCTGTACCTTCATTGTTTAGCTTGGTTTCTAAGGAAGATGGGTTTAACTTAGACTTGATGCTCATGCACTGGCCAAAATGGCTGGCTTTCATTTCAAAGATATTGCCATTGGTGTTAAAACCCACGACTAGAATGTTGAGATCCAACCACCAAAGGGCCTGCTCTGAAGGAGGGGCTCTGTCCAGGTCACATGATCTAATTGTGACATCCCACAGTAGCGACCTCGGTGGCAGAAAAATGCTGTGCCAGCCTCTCCTGGCATAT
>NW_011896508.1:5507-6055 GCF_000151845.1 Pteropus vampyrus | reverse complement strand
ATATTTTGTATCATCTTAAATTTTGCCCAAGAACTTCATGTTTGGATATATTATTGTACATAGATAAAGGAACCAAGGCTCTAAGAAATTAAATGGCACGCCCAAGGCCACATAACTGGTGAAGAAGATACCTAAAACTCAAACCGAGGTCTTCTAGTTCCAGAACCTTTCTACAGCCTTCGCCCTATTAGGATGCCCAGCAACACAATGCCAGGCACATGTTAGTTATTGTAAAAATGTTACATTGACTTGATCGAGTGTGCATTAATGCTTAAAATGGTAATTAAATTCAGAACAAACCTCAACAATGGTAATTCAGTTCAGAAGAAACCACCTCCAAGAGCATCACGGTCACAGAAATCTTTTTAAAATTTAAATATAATCTTTGACAAAGAAATGTAGAATGATAGATAAAAGGCTTTCTAGTATAAAACTTATTTATAATGATCAAATTACGTGGGGAAAACGAAATCAAATTTTTGACTCAAGAGTTTATTACGTTTAAAGTGACTAATGTTTCATATAAATTGCTGTATTTTTTATTCTAT
>NW_011896508.1:0-2282 GCF_000151845.1 Pteropus vampyrus | reverse complement strand
TAGGATGGGCTTTCTTACTTTATAACAATTCTGTTTTGTTTGAGATGAACAAAGAGCACATACAACGTTGGTAGTAAAAAATATGTATATATTTTCATTTGTCGGCCCAAAAGAGAAATTTACAAATTATAAAATAAATTAATATTTTTTAAATGAGTAATAATATGGACGTGGTTCCATAGTGTAGCGGTTAACACGTCTGCTTTACAGAAGGTCCTGAGTTTGCGGCCCAGTGGAGCCACGGTCCATAGTCTACAGCCATGCCACCCTGAACAATGTCTGATCTCGAAAGCTAAGCAGGGTCGCGCCTGGTTAGTACTTGGATGGGAGACCACCTAGGAAGACCAGGTGCTGAAGGCACAAATAACAATAAATAATAAAAAAAGGTGAGTAATAATATGCTGGGACACATGCATTAATATTTAGAAGATATGCCAACTGTTAATAATGGTTATTTCTACAAGAGGGATTATAGGAAAATTTCACATTCTAAGTTAGACAGTTTTTCTTTATATAAGCACTTTAGTTACAAAAACCAAAGATATACACACATAAATTTCTGAGCTAGTGATCATTCCAGAAACATAAGCACTGCGGTCCATCTGGCAATTAATTATTCTGATGAGAACCACCTTAATTGTTGGATTGCCCATGATACTAAATCTGAGAAAGCATTACAGGCAAATCATGCCTACAAATTAACAGAAAAACTTCTTTGCATAAGTATTAAATGTCTATTTGATGAAAAGCCCTCTAATGTAAAGTTAACCTTGAATATTTACTGAATTAATATAAAGGACCAGGCATTGCACTGGTCCCTCATAACATACTGTTCTGTTTTTAAATATCCCTTACATTTCTAGAATCCACCATAAATTTGATGGGGCCTTTGTTTCAAGGCCAATGCTTGAGATGAGACAAGAATGTACATACCAGGAACAAGAGGAAGGAAGGAAGGATGAGAACCTCTAAGTCCCACAGAATCCCCAAAGGGAGCAGTGGAATCTGGGTGGATCTGTGCTTCAAATAGGATATTGCAGCTCATATAGTCCCCCATATGCCCTGCTCCAGGGCAGAGCTCACAAATGTCTGGCTTAATGAGTCAAAGCTTTCTCCAACAAGCCCTTGATATGGAGCAGAACTGCCTGTTTTTCTACAGTCTATTGCTCCAAACTTTTCCATATCAGCCTTGACTCTGAGATCCAACTGCCTTTTTGTTTTCCCCTTAGTCTTACTACTGAATATAATATCTTATTACTACTGACGTTAAGTGTTCTACATGCATTACAACTCATCTGCACTCACGATAACCCTGCCAGGTAGTCCTGTTTTACAGAAGAAACTGAAATACAGTCAGTTCTGGTATCTGCATCCAGGGATTCAACCAACAGTGTATCAAAAATATTTAGGAAAAAAAAAGTTAAGCTGCTGCTGACATGAACTATGTAGTTAGGCCTACAGTGGTTACGTCTGTACTGACCATGTACAGACTTTTTTTCTTGTCATTATTCTCTAAACAATACAGTATAACTATTTACATTGGACCTCCATTGCACTTGTATTACGTATTATATGTAATCTAGAGATGATTTAAAGTGTAAGGGAAGATGTGCATAGGTTATATGCAAATGCTCAATCATTTTCTACAAGGGACTTGAGCATCCTCGGATTTCGGTATCTGTGAGGGTCCTGGAACTAATCCGCCCCACATACAGAGGGACAACTGCACGAAGTCCAATATCTACTAAGTGACAAAGCTAGGACTGAAACCGAGAGATCCTGATTCCTCAATCCCATCCCTACTATGCAGCGTTATCTCTTCTTTCAAACTAGAACACACTACTTAGGTTTTAGGGACAAATCTGAAAGTCAACAAGACACCTGGACCCAATGTTTACTCTTGCAAATGCTGCTGGTCCAGCTACCACTGAATAACTGAGAACTATGAAATTTAAGCTGCAAAATCTTTGTTTGCCAATGCTTTTCTTAACTTTTGAAAAGCTGCTTAAAGTAAAACATCCAACCTCTTAACTAAGCCAAACATATCTGGATTCAGGTTCTAGTTCTGGCACTGTTCTCTTCACCTGGAAATAAGATATACAGGTATGTGCAAGAAGGAGAGGGAGGAGTCAGTGTCCCTTATAGTTATTACTATTATCCTTCAATTGTTTTACCATCATTTCTCCCAGGACGTGGAAAACCTGCCAAGTTCAAATCAAACTCAATACCTTAAACAACAGCCATGAATTCATGTTTATGAAAAACAAATTTAAACATTAAAA
>NW_011896507.1:1095-3885 GCF_000151845.1 Pteropus vampyrus | reverse complement strand
GCTCTGCCTCCCGCGTCTCGAAGGCCGGCATCTCTGATCGCCACCCTCCGTTCTCTCTCTCAGCTGATCCCGGCTCTTCGGTGCGACCTCCAGCTCGACCCATAGAGTGTTTTTGTGCAAATCAGAAAAGGGGACCCCTTTTGGACAGACATTGGAACAGTCCCCCCTCTACGTGGCCACAGACCCACAGCCTCATCCCTTTGGCTGGCCTCCTTTGTGCGAAGCAAAAATGCCGCAGTCACTTGGCACCCTGCTACGGCTCCCTTGCTGTCCCTTTTCTCAACTCACCAGGCTGCACTGGCCCTCACTAGCCCGTCTACCACTGGACCCCTCGATCCACCTTTCGGATACGCTCTTCGTGGTGAGTCCGGTTCCTCTTCCTCCTTGCCGTGGCCTTGCGGGACCACAGCCAGGGTGTCGAGGGTCTGTCTGTCCGACGTTCTGCTGGCTCTGTAGCCCGGTAGGGAGGCCTGACGGTTCCCAGGGGTCCTTTTCCCCGAGCTCGATAGGCAGCTGCGGAACAAATGGACGCATCGTTCCCCCGAACCCGCCCGTCGCTCGCTCCCGCGCCGCGTCCCCCGCCCGCCGCGGCATTTGCAGAGTCGTAAGCGCCGGAGCGCGGGCATCCATCGGGCCCCACGCGGCCAGGCTCGGTCAGCTCGGCGCTGAGGGGCAACCTTTACCTCGTGTCATAGGTCACGTGCCCCGAAGCCCCCGCCTTTCTCACGCTCCCACTTGGGTGTCCGCTTCGGGGGCCAGGACGTCTTCTACGTGACCAAAACCCCCTTTCGGGACCTCGAGGCCATCGGAGCCCCTCCGGCTTCTGGGTTCTCCATCCTCAGGCAAACTGACCTCCTTCACGCCTCAGAAGACGAGGGTCCCTTCTCCTCTAGTGCACTCGCCTCTACTCACGCCATCTGTCAAAGCATCGGCCATCTCCTCTGTAGCCGGGCTGGCCACGCTTCTCTTGGCTGCGTCCCGTCGCTGTGACCTCGTGGGTCTGCCCGCCATCTCATTTTCCCACACCGGTTCCGCTTACCTGCTGCTCCCGCAGCTTCCCCTCGGCGTGTCGCTTGTTCAGGTGCTATGTCTTCACCCCTGACACGTGCTGCTGAGACAGTCCTTCAAAACTGCCCACGAACGAAGCCATCGAAGGCTCACTGGTTG
Organism: Pteropus vampyrus; assembly: GCF_000151845.1. Classification (NCBI taxonomy): domain Eukaryota; kingdom Metazoa; phylum Chordata; class Mammalia; order Chiroptera; family Pteropodidae; genus Pteropus; species Pteropus vampyrus. The sequence goes on along the minus strand of NW_011896507.1, from coordinate 2,718 downwards.
TTGACACAGAACGGATGCCAAATCCTGTGGCCTGTCCTTCTGGGTTCAATAGAAAATTACAGCCTTAGCTCCCGTAATCCATGCTCTCGTTTTTACTACAGCTAAATATCAATATTTTTTTCTCTTTGAATCATGCCCATGATCGAGCTTCTGGTTTAAATCACGTGTAGGCATTATGTGAAGTGCCTTTTTCCCTTCAGTATCCGCAGATCAGAATGTTTTTCACCCTCCACAGCAAAGAGGAGCTAAGCCAGTGCTTTATCTTCCCAGCGAAAAGTGGCCTCTGCCGTTTTTGAATTTACGCGCTGGCTCATTACCTCTTTCTTGTGGTTTAGTTTGTATATGTATGTCTCATCTCCCTTCGGGCTACTTTGTCAGAATATTTTTAAAAACATAAATATCCTGTGTATCCTAATTTTGATTCTAAGAAATCGTTCTAAAGAAATAATTGTGAATGAAGACGAAGATTTAGGTAACACTTTAAATGCAAGTATATATTTTTCTTACACCAAAAACCTTTTTCCTAATGTCGTTAATTATATTATTTGTGTGTGTGTGTGTGTGTGTATACATATATATATATTTCAAAATAATAATATAACTGAAAAGATAGAGACAGTGATTTATGATTACTTTCAGATGTTTTTGGCTTTGAAATACATCCCTTTAGGAATACAGCATCGAAATACTGTGCTTTAGAGTTGTTAAGAATTCTTCTCTGTGCAGATAAGCCACCAGCTAGATACACTTTCGGTATTTTTTTCAGTGATGTTTTCCTTTTTAAATTAATTTTGCTTTTAAAAATGTATAAAACATTCGATAGGTTCAAGGCCAAAACTATTCGGTCGAGTGTGTTCAGTCAGACCCGGGGTCTGTCCTGGGCCCCTCCCCTTTCTCGTGCTCATCAGTTTGTGTGCTGCTAATGTTATTCTGCGTGTTGGTGGTGGTGGTTTTTCACGTACTCGATCCTGCAGATCCCTGCACCATCAGGAGATCTCCCCCATCCCCTTCACAGACACGTAGTCTTCGGTAGTGTTCAGGGCTGATCAGCTTCGCTCCCTGTGGGTGCATTTCGAGGTGAACGGTCTTTGCTGATGTCAACAGCACCGAGCAAGCACCCTCGTGGGTAGGTCGTGCTGTGTTTTTGCCGGTGGTATCTTTGGGGCAGGCTCCTAAATGTGGAACTGGCGGTTCAGAGGGGGTGATGTGTATGCCAAACCTCTGTCTAGAGGGTCGGTGCCATTTTCATGCCCACCGGCAGGGCACGAGAGTGCCTAGTTCCCTGCGTGTGTCAGACTTTGAGATTTTTATAAGCTAATTGACGAGCAGTGGAGTCGCAGTAATAGTTTCAATGAGCAATTTCCTTTTCATGGGCGAGGTTGAGCATCGCGTCCTAAGTGTGCTGTTGGCGTCTCTAGTGAGCGGGCTCTGGGTATCTCTTGCCCGTTTTTCTGGCAGGCACACTGTTAGTGTTTAAGGGTGACAAATGTTTCCATCCCTTTTCCTCTTCTACCGTCTCTGACCTGAGGAAGGGGTGGAACCCACAGGTTAACAGAGCCTGTCAAGACACAGTCACCATGTTTCTTTAAAGCATTTCTGCCAGGCGAGGATTCCACAACTGTC
>NW_011896507.1:0-300 GCF_000151845.1 Pteropus vampyrus | reverse complement strand
GGGTGATGTGTATGCCAAACCTCTGTCTAGAGGGTCGGTGCCATTTTCATGCCCACCGGCAGGGCACGAGAGTGCCTAGTTCCCTGCGTGTGTCAAACTTTGAGATTTTTATAAGCTAATTGACGAGCAGTGGAGTCGCAGTAATAGTTTCAATGAGCAATTTCCTTTTCATGGGTGAGGTTGAGCATCGCGTCCTAAGTGTGCCGTTGGCGTCTCTAGTGAGCGGGCTCTGGGTATCTCTTGCCCGTTTTTCTGGCAGGCACACTGTTAGTGTTTAAGGGTGACAAATGTTTCCATCCC
>NW_011896506.1:4419-4803 GCF_000151845.1 Pteropus vampyrus | reverse complement strand
CCCGGGAGCGCGGGCTCTGCGGGCGTGGGGTTCCCCGGGGCGGAGTGTTCAGGCCCGGCCACCCGGGGTCTGCAGAGCCTGCGGGTCTGTGGCCCGGGCTCCCCAGGTCTGGGGTCCTGCGGCCGTGGGGATCTGCGAGGCCGGGTGTGCGAGGTGTGGGGGGGTGTCGGGCGCCGCGGGGGCTGTGGGGTCTGGGGCCTGCGGGTCTGCGGAGCCAGCTCCCCAGGGCCAGCCCGCCGGGTGTGGCCTTTCGGCCGTCGCTGCCCCTGCCCGGCCCGCGAGGTCTTCGTGGCAGGGCCGGGAGCGAGCCCGCCTGGCTCCCCGCGTCGCCCTCCGGAGTCGGATTGTGGTCCCTTCGTCTTAAAAAGCGTGAACTGCACCAGT
>NW_011896506.1:0-1154 GCF_000151845.1 Pteropus vampyrus | reverse complement strand
TCCGTGGAGCCGGGGGAGAAGTAACGCTTCGATTAGACGAGCTGTTTGGCGTTCCCGGGGCAGCGCCCTGCACGGCGGGAGAAATTGGAACAGACGCAAATGTAGCTGATCGAATGGGGAGACGTAACAGTTTATGAACCCAGAGAACAAAAGCCAGCTAACTGGGAACCAATGAAAGTGAGAAAGGTCAACGCCGTAACTGCTCAGTTGCCACTCATGCAAAAATTGGTCACTTTTCTGTATACTAGCAACAACCAGTTAAAGCCCATCGTAGGAAATTCCCCGTTCACAGTGACCTAGCGAATGCCACGGCAGGGTTTAGCCCTCCCAGGCAGCAAGGTGCGCGCCGCGGAGGAGATGGCCTGAGGGGAGACTGGCTGCTGCAGAGACCGTCATGTTTCTGTTTGAAAATACTAGTGACAGCTGTAAGGGACCGTGAGACCGTTCCTACTTATCATGCAGGAATAGCGAAGGGGACCGGAGGCTGCTTGACACCAGAGTGGGGTAGAAGCTGCTAGAGTAGCAGCCTTGTGGCAGAACTGCTGGCTCCTGTTTACGTGTTGTGTCTAAAAAGTGAGAAGTTGTGTGTACGAATCGAGCGTGGAGCCCACGCGTACGCTTCATGTTGCGTTCGGTCAGTGAGCCATCCCGAGGGCTGAGGGAGGGCACTTGACCGCACGGAGGCGTGGCCCTGGCCCCCCACCGTGCTGCCGGGCGCCGTGCTGCGTTGTGTGCAGCTCGCTGTGTTTCCCATTTACTACCCTTTCTGGAATGGACCGGTGGCATGGGAAGGTGTCTACAGGTGATGAGCAGGTGGCGGCTGAGACGGTCGAGCGAGCCCCAAGGGGAGCATGCAGGGGCTGCCGCGTCCTCCCACCTCGGACTTCCCCAGCCGGTCACTCTGTGAGGTCAGAGCCTGCTGCGTCACGGCCCCTCAGAAGTCAGCCAGACGTGTGTCATTCTTTAAGAAGCCTGTTTAAAGTGGGGGATTCGAACCACTCCTGTCTTGGTGAGCCGCCCTCGGGGTACATGCTCAGCTCAGGGTAGCATGAAGCCACTGTGATTTCGAGACTGTCCCATGCCACACACGAGAACACGAGACAGCTCTCCAGAACGGAGAGGGGTGTGTGCTGCCATTCGGGGCTCAAGGAAAT
>NW_011896505.1:3236-6271 GCF_000151845.1 Pteropus vampyrus | reverse complement strand
AATGCAGAAGAAATGTTCAGTGTGCCAACTATGACAACCAGAGTCCAGGCAGGAAACCAGAATCCAGCTCAGATGGTTCTTGGGATTCCAATGAAGAGGCTGTTTATAGAGCTGGGGACAGGCTTAAAGAAACCGGCAAAGGATGTTGAGGCCCCAGGAACTAGTATTCGTCGGCTTGAAGAGCAAAGAGAGGAATCAGTTATTCCAGCCCAGCAAGGGCTGGAGCCCATCAGGAGTGACACAGCCACTGCCAGAACTGAGATGCAAACCAGGAGATAGCACGGGACAAGTGCCCTGACTCCTCTCTTCCTGACCTCTGACCTCCTGCTGTTCTGCCTTTTGGCTGAGCCCAACTACAAATGGGGAAACTGAATCACAGAGTGCCCAAGATCACCCAGTGGGCGAGTCGGGATTCAAACCAAGGCTATCTGGTCCCAGAGTCCATGCCCTTGACCTTACACTGTCTTCTGCTTTATGTTCATTCACTCTTTCAACAATTATCTACTATGTGCCATTCAGTATTCCAGGCATTGTGGTTTCCAAATTATGAGTTTTCCAAATTCTTTTCAACTGACACCTCTGTAATCGGAACCCAATTAATATTGTTCTTGTTGAAAGGGAGAACATTTTCACTACTGTAGGACTTGATGGTTACGGGAGTGGCAGCAGCTATGGCTTTCATGAATGTGGATGGACAGCCTCGTAGAGGAAAGGCCTGGAGGTTCTGACCAGCACTAGGGTCAAGCTGCTGCCAGGGGCCTCTCCTGGGCTGTTGGTCACTGTCAGGGACCTTGATCAGGGTTGGGTACCTATGGGGGTGGAAGCCTGGCCTGGGGCCACGTGGCATACTGGCTCGTGAAGGTCTAAGGTCTAAAGGTCACTGCTGTGAGAATTCCCACCCCTGCAAATGGCCTCATCCTAAGACATCCTCAAACTGCCACCAGAGGAGTGACATCTGTATCCCCTCAAGGTTCCCACTCTTCAGACTGTCCTCTCCCACTCTCTAAGCTGGAAGAGCCCATGGGAGTCACTTGCTCTGTCCTCCTTGTTTTACACAGGGAAACTGAGGCATAAGGAGGAAACAAGGCTTGCTGAGGGTCCCATGGCCAGGCAGGGCTGAACCAGGTGCGAAACCTGTTTTCCCACCTCCCAGCCTAGGACCCATCCCCACCTCAGCAGACCGAATCCAGGAAGCAGACACCGCTCAGACGGCTGAGTCCGCTCAGCCCTGCCCTAAGGGCACCCAGGCTGGTGGGGTGACAGGCAAGAACCCCAAGAAACCTCGGCCCGATGACAGGAATGCCAGAGTACAGAGGAGCAGAGAGGCCCATGCTCAGTATGGGACGTTCTCATCTTAACCCCAATTCCAGTGCTTTAATGACCCACTGGGAAGAAACTCTGTTACTCCGGCCACATTCAATTTGTTGAGACAGTCACAAAGACCCAGCTACTTTCAAGGAGGAGGGCACAGAGAGTCCACCTTTTGATGGGGGGAGTAGCGAAGAATTTGTGGACATATTTTTAAGGGACCATAATTACAAAAAAGTAGACAGTGGTTAATGCTATGATGGAGAAAGTGCAGAGGATTGTGGGACCTCAGAGGGAAATGTGGAAGTGATCAAGGAAGACTTCCTGAAGGTGGGGGTAGAACAAAGTTCACATATATATGGAGTCCTGGGGTATCCCTATGAATTTAGCACAATCTCTGCTGCAAGTTTTGTTTTCCAAAATGAAATTTTATCTTTACTAGTGCAAATACAATATATCTCCAGGACCACACCCCAAAGAAATAAAAATTAAAATAACGACAAGCAAAAAGATTTTTTAAATATCTATAATTCTGCCCATCCAACCAGAGATAGCCCCTAGTAACTCCTTGCTAAGAATTTTCCAGATTGGCTTACGTGGAAATAAAACAAAGAAATAGAAAGAACCCTACTACATGGTGCTATTAGAAACCGACCCCTCATGACCATCTTTCCTTATCAAGTTATACATTGATTTCTGCCACCTCACTTTAAATGGCTGTAGCACACTTAATTTAATCAATGTCCTTTTGTTGGACACTCTAGATTGGGTCCCCCTCCTCCCTTCACTATTTCACATAGCACAGCGATGGTGCCATGACTTATTTGTTCACGAACTTAATTATGTACTTAGGGTCAAGTTCCAGAAGTAGAATTGCTGGGTCACCAGGCATGTGGGTGTTTAATGATTTGCCAAGTTGCCTTCCCGAAAATTTTACCTCCAGCAAGGTCTGAGAACGCCTGTTTTCCTGTGGTGGGAGGGGGAGGCGGGCTGGTTCTTTTTTAAATAAATAGAGTCACGTCTACAAAAGAGAGAATTTGGATGGTGCCAGCCCTGGTTTTGACTCCTAGCTCTGCCACTTGCCAGGTATGCTATCTTGAGCAAGTGACGTGGCCTCTCTGAGCCTCAGTTTCCTAATCTGTAAAACCAAGCCTTTCTAGCAATGCATAAAAGGTCTTCCTGTGGGAAGGGTGGACAGATATTGTCACCTGGAGTCAGGCCAACCTGCCTTCTGACTCAGGATGGCGACAATTAGCTTTTAAGTATGACTTGTGACCCCAACAGTGTCGCAAGCAGATTCCAGCCCCTGTGCCTCCCTTTCCCGTCCTGATCCCAGGAACCTGCCCCCACTCAGGAGTTGCCCCAGGCCTCAGGTCTCAACTACTTAAGGGAGCTGGGCCCAGTCTGCAGTTGCGACAGTCCTGGCCAACTCCACGGGGAATCTGGGATGGCAGCTTTGGCCAGGGCCCTGTCCTTTCTGCTGCTAGGACTACTGCTCACGTTTTTCCCAGGGTCCCTGGGTGTCAACCCTGGCCTGGTCGCCAGGATCACAGACAAAGGCCTGGAGTATGGTAAGAAGCTGTGGCCATCGGCTGGACTGGCTGACTTGCTTGGCTTGGCACCAGACTGCTCTGGGTACTCCGGGGGTACTGACTAGGCACCCTCCCTGAGGCAGTATGGCCTTCCCAGCCAGGCAACCCTGGCTCGGACTCTGTGCCACTTGGGCA
>NW_011896505.1:0-1161 GCF_000151845.1 Pteropus vampyrus | reverse complement strand
AGTGACACAATCGATGTAAAGTGCTGAGCATGGTGCGTGGTCAGCTTGGGGCACACAGGAGGCACTCAGGTAGTGGGGGTAGCCAGACATCTGCCCGAAGCAGCCCTACTGGTCCAGACCCCACCAGGAAGAAGGTACAAAGGTGAGCAAGACCCCTGCTGAGGCTGGACCCAGGCCGGGGCTGATGCTGCCCTCCGTGTTTCTCTCTCCAGCCTGGACATCCGCAGCTGTGAGCTGCTGGGCTCTACGTTGACACCCCTCCCCGGCCAGGGCCTGAGTTTCTCCATCTCCGACTCCTTCATCCGGGTCCAGGGCAAGTGGAAGGTGCGCAAGTCATTTCTGTAAGTTGGCTCGGCTCCCAGGCTCTCGGGTCCTTGGCCTTGGTCTCGTTCCCATTCTTCTTGGGTCCAAGGAGTTCCTAGCTCATCAGAAAGAACACAGGATGGATGGAGGGAGCCCAAGCCCAGAGGTCACCTGGGTTCCAAGTCCTGGCTCTTGGACCGGTCTCTTTCCCTCTTCTGCCTCCCTAATGGGGTTGTGGGTAAACTAAATGAGGTAATAGTATGTCTTCTTGGTTTGCTTCCCCCAGCAGCAGACCCCAAGGCAAGAATTCAGGTGCAAGTACTTTATCTGGAAAGCGATCTAAGGAAATATCCATAAGGGTTTGGAGACAGTGTGGATGGAGCCGCACCTCTGAGTCACCCAATTGCAGATATGCGACCCTATCTTCCTATTTGCCATTGGTCAAGGGCAGCTCCCTGGGCACTAACTTTCCAGCACTTTGAATTGTTCTCTGACCTCCAAGGTCCTTGGATGGAAGGTGGGTTTGTCTGCAGAGGCTGCCATAATTAAATGTCACAGACTCACGGTTTAAACAACAGAAATTTATTTTTCTCACACTTTTAGAGGCATGTGTCCAAGATTAAGGTGTCAGCAGGTCTGGTTTCTTCTGAGTCCTCTCTCCTTGGCTTTCGACACAAGAAATCTCATTAATAATTTTTATGTTCATTACATGTTGAGATGATACTACTGAATTAATTTTACCTCTTCCTTTTTGCCTTTTTAAATGTGGTTCCTAGAAAAATTTAAATTAACTTATGTGACTCGCATTATATTTGTATTAAACAACAATGCTTTAGAAAGATGTTCAGTATATATATA
>NW_011896504.1:5824-6417 GCF_000151845.1 Pteropus vampyrus | reverse complement strand
ATATATATATGTAAATCTCACATTTTATTTACCTACTCATCAGTTGATGGATATTTGGGTTGTCTCTGCCTTTTAGTTATTATGAATAATGCTTCTTTGAACATTTGTGTATAAGTTTTTGTGTGAACATATGCTTTCATTTCTGTTGAGTATATATCTATCTGGGAGTGGGATTGCTGGGTCATCTGGTATCTCTGTGCTAACGTTTTGAGGAACTGCCAGACTGTTTCCAAAGCAGCTGCACCATTTTATATTCCTAGTAGCAGTATATGAGAGTTCCAATTTCTCTACATCTTTACCAACACGTTATTACCTGTCTTTTGTATTCTAACCATCCTTGTAGGTATAAAGTGGTGTCTCATGATTTTGATTTGTATTTCTTTAATGACTAATGATGTTGAACATCTTTTCATGTATTTATCAGCCATTTGGGTATCTTCTTTAGTAAAATGTCTATTTATGTCCTTTGCACATTTTTTAATCAAGTTGTTTTGTTGCTGAGTTGTCCTTTGCTCATTTTAAAATTGGGTTGTTTATCTTTCCATTATTGGGTCGTAAGCATTCTTTATTTGGGGAATATTGGCATCTTAACA
>NW_011896504.1:0-2024 GCF_000151845.1 Pteropus vampyrus | reverse complement strand
TATATATATACACATGTGTATATATATATATGTAAATCTCACATTTTATTTACCTACTCATCAGTTGATGGATATTTGGGTTGTCTCTGCCTTTTAGTTATTATGAATAATGCTTCATCAGCCATTTGGGTATCTTCTTTAGTAAAATGTCTATTTACGTCCTTTGCACATTTTTTAATCAAGTTGTTTTGTTGTTGAGTTGTCCTTTGCTCATTTTAAAATTGGGTTGTTTATCTTTCCATTATTGGGTCGTAAGCATTCTTTATTTGGGGAATATTGGCATCTTAACAATATTAAGTTTTCTGATTTATGAGCATAAGATGTTTTCATTTATTTAGATCTTCTTTAATTTCTTTCAACAAGTATTTTGTAATTTTGAGAGTTTAAGTTCTGCACTTCATTTGTTAAATTTATTTCTAGATATTCTTTTTGGTGCTGTTATAAATAAAATTATTTTCTTAATTTCGTTTTTAGATTTTTTTTGCAAGTGAATAGAAATACAATTGATATGTATTCTTAAAAGTAAATATTTATATATACATCTCATATATATTCTTACACACATATATATGCACATTTTTTTGTATTCTGTAAACTTGCTGAACTTGTTTATGAGTTCTAATCTTTTTTTACTGGCTTCCTTAGGATATATTATATGCAAGATCATGTCATCTGTAAATAGAGATAGTTTTACTTGTTCCTCTTCAATCTGGATCCCTTTTATTTAATTTTCTTACCTATACATTTTTTCATGGTTGAAAAAAATCATAGAACAATATTTTGATGTGAAATTTTTGCAAAATTCAAATTTTAGGGCCCATAGATTAAGTTTTTTAGGAATGCATAGCCATTCCCATTTGTTTACATATTGTCTGGATGTTATTGTGCTACAGTAGCAGAGTCGAGTAGTTGCAATAAAGACCATACCTGACACCATCATCGTCATCTCTTTGCATTGCTCAAGTTACAAATCACAGTGATGTGCTTGTAACTTGATAGTATTGTGTACGTTGATAGTAACATGTATATCACTGTACTGCAGCATTTTATTTTATTTTTTATCACCAGTGAATACTTGCTATGTCAAAACAAGAAAAGAAGGGAAAAGTGGACTTCGAATGTCATACTTTTGAGGCCACAGGGGGCTGTAGATTCTTTCATTATCAAATTAAGTGACAAAAAATTGTTTAGTGCTCAATGACACTAGCTATGCTAAAAGAACACAATATATGTCAACACTACCAAACTAAATATTTGTCACAATATTCCCAAATCACAGGAAAGCAATGGTAAGAAAAATTAGAAAATTCAAAATGGAATATCTATCTCATCACAGGAGAATTTCTTCACAAAAATAAAAAATGAAAATCAGACTGTAACCAAAGTAAGTTTCCAAGTGGCTTATTTATTAGCAAAGCAAGGAAAACTGTTTACAACTGGTGAGTTACTTAAATCATGTTTGAATGTAGCAACAAAAGAATATGTCCAGAGAAAATAAACTCACTTAAGACTATTAGCCTTTTGGCAAGAAGAGTTGTTCAAAGAGCTGACGACATTAGGAGCAACATAAATAGTAAATTAAAAGACAAGGCAAATGATTTCAAGAGGTTTTCCTTGGCTCTTGATGTGTTGCCAGATGTTAATGATACTGGCCAGTTATTGTTTGTTCGAGGAATCAGTGCCAAGTTTGAAGTGACTGAGGTATTAGCCTCTAAGAATAGTCTATATAGAGAACTACAGGTGAAAATAGTTGAGAAAACACTAATTCAAAACAACCTGAAGTGGAATCTGCTAAGATGTGTTATAACTAATGATGGCAAAAATATGTGTGGAGCAGAAAAAGCTTCAGTTGGGCAAATTTATAAAACTTATGGAAATGTAAAATGTGTTTAAAGCCTGTAGTTAGTTATTCATTGTATTATTCATTGACAGGTACTTTGAGGAAAATATTTTAATCTATTATATGTTATTCAACAAGTAGTGTCAGGAGTAAACTTCATATATATATACATATATATATAATT
>NW_011896503.1:1500-3294 GCF_000151845.1 Pteropus vampyrus | reverse complement strand
AAGATATCCAACTGTGTGGATGACGCCAAAACCTACCTTTGGGAAAGCGTCCCAACTTTTGTGCAGGCGGGTCTCCCGTACTCAGGTTCTGTGGCTTCTCTCAACACCAACAGCCACTTCTGGGTGGTTCTGGAACTGGAGGCCACGTGCAGGGGGCACCCAAAAAGACCTCGCTTCACCTCCCACTCAGGACCACCGTTCAGTGCAGCTTGTTTCTAAACGTGATGCTTCTGCTTCAGGCACTGGGGATCACTGCGATGACAGAAAGACCCCGTTCCGGTGTGTGAATGTGACCCCGCGGAATCTCTGCAGCCATCTATGTTTTTAAAAATAAAGAGAGGAAATCCTGGTGCACTTTATAGGTCAAATAACTGAAAATGGCTTATCCCTTTCGAAATATAGGTATGAGTTTACAATTACCATCCTGAAAAGAAATTGGAAATCAATTGATAAGACTGAAAATGGCCCAGTTTCACAGGTCGCTCTTTACAGAGTTGGCACGAATCTCTGATGATCAGCTATTAACACACAGTGGGATAGAATCACAGTGTGACAAACTCTGAACCCTGATTGGAAGAGTTACTAAAACATTTAAAAATTTTATTCCCTATCTTCACACAACTTACATAAAAATATGGAAGTGTGTGGATTTCTCCACAATTTAATTAGAGAAAATATTTTTTCTTGTGATACGTTTCCTTGCTCTGGTTCAGCCCTCTAATAAATAGAGTCAGCAGGACAGGACTAAGAAATCTGAGACACATACTGCCAACACTAAAGAGAAGAAAGGAGGCAAAAACAAACACAGTCATGTTACATCTGTTGAAACTTGAGGCTGAGATAAGAGAAAGCTCTCAATGCAGAGCTGGACAAAGGACGCTGCTGACAGGGGTCAGATGACAGCGCTGAAGCCTGCTGAGTCCTGTACACCTGGAAACATTCATGGAAAGTGTAAGGATCCCCTTCACCCTTTTGTTCGAGAAAAGCGCTCACTCCAAGAACCCCCTTCTCGTTATTAATTCAGGAAGAAATCTGAACAGATCCCCCAATCCCTGTTCTGTCTCACACTGAGCAGATGAGCTGCTCACCACTGACCATGCAGAGCCACTGTGTGTTGTTCAGACGTGGTTCAGCTTCTCTCCTGACTCCAGACCCTTGCATGTGGCCTGGACAGCCCTCTTGAGGACAAGCTGGCTTGGGGACCTGCCATCCCCACCAATCTGGTTCTTCCTACTTTTGCTCAGTCCTCTCTATGAAAGCAAAACTCTTTTCTTCCAACTCATGAGATGCTTGCAGATCATATGGTCATAGCGTTGTCCCCACTGCACAGCTCCTGCCCCCAGGGCACAGTACCCCCCTTCCCATGTTGCAGTAATACTTTAAATAAACGCGTCTACTTAGAAAATTAGATTTTTCTCTTTCCACAGGCCGAACCGAAGGATCATAATTGCCCATTTTTGACACAAATTTTACTTGAGCTCCTGTCCTCCACACAGGCCCAGATATGGCCCCCACTCCGTCTGAACAAGCACTGAGATGCGGACAAGTCCCTGCTGACCTGAGCAGAGAGTTTGCTGAGCACACGGGGACCGTCCGTCCTTGTCACACCACCTTCTGCTCACCCTCCTGCCACAGAAAAACCCTTTCCTGTCTGAAGTAAGACGCGGGCGCAGCTCAGAGAGCCCAGACGCGTCTTCATCGCAACAGGCTCCGTCCCCCCATTCCCCACCCCCACCCCCATCCCCATCCCTCACCAGCCCCGGTCGCCGGCACCGATGATGGTCCCATCCGCTC
>NW_011896503.1:0-700 GCF_000151845.1 Pteropus vampyrus | reverse complement strand
AAGCAAAACTCTTTTCTTCCAACTCATGAGATGCTTGCAGATCATATAGTCATAGCGTTGTCCCCACTGCACAGCTCCTGCCCCCAGGGCACAGTCCCCCCCACCACTTCCCATGTTGCAGTAATACTTTAAATAAACGCGTCTACTTAGAAAATTAGATTTTTCTCTTTCCACAGGCCAAACCGAAGGATCATAATTGCCCATTTTTGACACAAATTTTACTTGAGCTCCTGTCCTCCACACAGGCCCAGATATGGCCCCCACTTCGTCGGAACAAGCACTGAGATGCGGACAAGTCCCTGCTGACCTGAGCAGAGAGTTTGCTGAGCACACGGGGACCGTCCGTCCTTGTCACACCACCTTCTGCTCACCCTCCTGCCACAGAAAAACCCTTTCCTGTCTGAAGTAAGACGCGGGCGCAGCTCAGAAAGCCCAGACGCGTCTTCAGCGCAACAGGCTCCGTCCTCCCATTCCCCACCCCCACCCCTATCCCCATCCCTCACCAGCCCCGGTCGCCGGCACCGATGATGGTCCCATCCGCTCTCTGTCCCATCTGCTGTCCACATACTCGGGTGGGGCCCTCTTGGACTCCCACGAAGAGGATAAGTCAAAACGCTGGAATTTGTGCCAGCTGTACTGTAGCCTGGGCAGGTGAATGCGGCAAGGACAGGTCCCCAGAGGTCCCAGGAGCAAGTACAGG
>NW_011896502.1:2415-4764 GCF_000151845.1 Pteropus vampyrus | reverse complement strand
ACATTTACCAGCTTTTACGCAGGGGCAGCTGAGATTCAAAGCGTGACGTTTAACTTCAGCGTTTTCAGTCTTAACCAAGAACACAGCCTTCAATGTTTTCTGTGAGCAGGTCTGATTTACTGTGAGGCATTCGTTCCTGTAAATCAAGCCTGATCTCCCCACAGCGCCTCTCACAGAACCCTAACCAGGCCAAGAGGGACAGCTGACCATCTATATGATACCTTTGATTCTTAGATATTTCCCAATACTCTGAAGTGACGTGAGATCCAGGGCCTTCTACCCTGCAGCCAGGAAAGAATTCTGTGAGTGGTCCTGAAAGACGGTTCCCTGAAGGCCTGTGTGGCCAAGAGATGTGATGCTGCAGGTTAATCCAGTTTCAGCTCTGCATAGACACCATCTCTTGTTCCCACCTGTTCTACTCATGATATGTTTTCTCTTGTTATCCATCGCTGCTTTGGGAGAGTCCATGGTGAAATCACTCCCTCGTCATTCGACTGCATGTTATTTTTAAATTCATAAAAAAGGAGAAAAAAAAAAAAAGAGAGAAATGGTTTAGAACTTAACTCTTCCCTTGAAATTGGAAATAAGTGTGTCATTTATGTTGAAACTTCGTCCTGGCTTAGCTCACAAAACACCATCTATCAAAATTCCTAGCTTGCAGAGTCACTCTGCCAGACTCAATTACAGAATTAATTTTGCCCTAACTGGAAACAGAGGTTTTGGTTCATTTCCTCTCAAAAATCTCTGGGGATGCCTTTGATACAATTCTAGTGTGTTCAAGTTCAAGCCAGTTCGGTTTGAATCAATGGGCACTACCGACACACAGCCCACAGTCACACACTGTCTCTCTCTCTCTCTCTCTCTCTCTCTCTCTCTCTCTCACCCACACACACACCCACACCCACACAGTCCTAGATTCCTTTCTAGCATTTGGTCAGCATATTTTTAAGATGGTACATTCTTATTTTCCTCAATATTTGTAAGCTATATGTGTTTACTTCTTTGTGTTTTCTCCTCACAAATTATTTTAGATTGTTGCTTTCATTCTCTTCCTGTTTGCAAAAGTTACATTTAGATGAACAGGAACTGACAAGAAGAGAACACTGTGTCTTAAGTGAACTCACCACAGACTGTATTACAACATTGCTATCATCAGATCGCTTCCTTAGGCTGAAAGAATTCCTGCCAATTCTGATATGCAACTGAATTGTGGTTTTAACTCCTCCTGCTAAGAATATCATGGGCAGTCTGATATAGCGTACATCATTATATATCTGTTCTGGTGCATGTAGAAAAATATATTTGCATAAATGTATAACATATAACTCTAATACATACTATTCTTCTCCCTCATTAGCTTCAAGATAACATTTGCAGTTTTCTGCTTTTTGTTAAGATATAGTAGTAAGACTGCACAAAATTATCATTTTGTAAGTGAAATAATGAAATTTTTCAATTTTATGTCTTATTAAAGTTAAGGTTTCATGGTTAAAAACTTCAGATATAAGAAGAATCTGATTTTTGACATTATTGTAAGACTTGTGGCAACTAGTTCAAGACAAAGCATAAAATTAAGAAACGTATTAATCAAATTATGGTAATTTATAAAGACAAGAATATCTAAATACAAGAACTTTCTAAATAAAGACACTTATGTATAACAAGTTGTTGTATGTGGCACAAGTAAGCATGTACTTTAGTAGCAGAATACAAAAGTACAGGATGTGATCTGAGCAGAAATTCACATTTAGTAAAATGACAGCATATTTATTGATTCTCAAGATATTAATGAAAATCACAATGTGGTCATACAAGGCAAAATATACTCTTAAACAGGAAAAGCAATTGTGTAAATAATATATAATATCATTAGAGACACAGAAAGATAGATTAAATAAAAAACACAAAAAGCAGAATCATATGATGCTAATTTAATGGAAAAACAGTAGTTTTATCTTTCTTATGTGAAAATGAACCGTTTTGATTTTAAATGTAGCTCCATTATGAAATCTCATGTTACTTTTTCTTATAATTGGGAAATTTTATAACATTTTTTAATTCTACTTGTTGAATAGCTCGTTGCTCATGAGGTCAAGTCTGAGGAAACATCCAGTGTTCAGAGTTCATTTTTCTGAGACGGGTCAGTTGGCTAATGGACACAGTTTAGGGATCCCATAAGATACAGGAACTCCAGACCTCAGGCTTTTAGGACTCTGGCGAATAAACCTTAGATCTAAATTTCACCGTAGTCCAAATTTCATTTCTAAGAAAGTAAAATTATCATTTACCTGGGCAGATTTCTTTCTGACACTAATTCTGAACATTCAAATCCCATGTCTCTGGGCTCCA
>NW_011896502.1:0-400 GCF_000151845.1 Pteropus vampyrus | reverse complement strand
ATATGAAAACTTCCTCTGGGAATGTATAAAAAGGAAAGATATAATTATTGCTCAGCCTCTGAATTAGTTGATACCTGCACACCTAGACCTCCATTTACCTGTTTATAATGCACTTGTCACTTTCCATTCTTCTTCATTTATTTTTTTATATCATTAACTGTGTCGAAATATTTTTACTGTTTCTAACATTTAGCTTAGATAAAATGAGCAAAATTAGAGATGCAAGCTGATGCTTATCTACATTCTGTAAACCTAAATTTATTTACAGATAGTAAATATTTTGAGCTTTATGTCCATATGTTTTCTGTATAATTGCCACTGTCATGCAAAAGGAGCAACAGACAATAAGTAAACAATTGGCCT
The DNA here is from genome assembly GCF_000151845.1 of Pteropus vampyrus. NCBI lineage: Eukaryota > Metazoa > Chordata > Mammalia > Chiroptera > Pteropodidae > Pteropus > Pteropus vampyrus. The sequence goes on along the minus strand of NW_011896502.1, from coordinate 37 downwards.
AACAGTGTTTCAATAAAACTTTATTTGCAAAAACATG
>NW_011896501.1:5571-6059 GCF_000151845.1 Pteropus vampyrus | reverse complement strand
AGATAGATAGATAGATAGATAGATAGATAGATAGATAGATAGATGATAGATAGATAGATAGATAGATAGATAGATAGATAAATAGATGATAGAGATAGACAGATAGATAGATGATAGATAGATAGATAGATAGATAGATAGATAGATAGATAGATAGATAGATGATAGAGATAAATAGATAGATAGATAGATAGATAGATAGATAGATAGATAGATAGACAGATAGATAGATGATAGATAGATAGATAGATGATAGAGATAGATAGATAGATAGATAGATGATATAGATAGATGATAGATAGATAGATAGAAAGACAGATAGATAGATGATAGATAGATAGATAGATAGATAGATGATAGAGATAAATAGATAGATAGATAGATAGATAGATAGATAGATAGATAGATAGATAGATGGATGATAGGTAGATAGATGATAGGCAGATAGATGATAGATAGATGATAGATAGATAGAAGATAGATAGATA
>NW_011896501.1:0-1886 GCF_000151845.1 Pteropus vampyrus | reverse complement strand
GCGTCGGATCCTCTTGCAGAAGAGCATACGTGGCAAGCTAGTGGAATCAGGGACTAATTAATAGCCATGTACCAAGGTTTCTCAGCCTTGACATTATACTGTGATAATTTCAGAAAGCGTAAGGCAGTAGGGTAACGAAGGGGACTGGCTGAGGGCTATACAGAAACTGTCCATATTGTCTTTGCGACATGTTTGTAAATCAAAATTCTTCCAACATAATTATTTAAAGTAATAATGAGGAAATAATATGAAAAAACTTCGTGCCAATTAATTTGACAACACTTAAAAAAATAAAACACCTACAAGTCCCATGGTGAGAAACCATATTTACTTTTCACTTGGTTTCCATACTCACGAATTCATTATTATCACTGAGTTGCTCATCCCCATAATCAGATTTAATGATGTAATTGAATTTTAGCTAAAGTATGTTATAAAAGTTTGTAGTCGCTTAAATGTTTTCATAAACGATGACAGATTGCTAAAGTCCTATAGGAAAAAAAAAAAGCTTTTATTTCAGTCCCAGACCTATTCACGAGGGTCTCGCCGCTGTAAGAGACCTTGGGAGACCTTGGGGATGTGACATCAGAAGGTCTGTGTCTCCGCACGGGGAAAACATCCTGCGGATAAACCAGAGACGCGGAAGAAGACGGCCAAGCCAGAAAACAGGTCACCTTTCCAACACATCGATTCTTTTAGCACGAATGTATCGAGTAGGCCAGGCAGTGTTCCAGGAGCCGAGCAGAGGGATGCACAAGCCGCGCCCTCGGCCCTCGGCAGCTTAGCATCCGTGGTGGGAGACAGAATGAGCCAGAACACAGGCGCATCGCACGCTCTCACGTCATATGCCCGACACCGCGAAGCAGCATGAGGAGGAGCTTAGATCACTGTGACCACTCTCTGTCCTTCATTTGCATATTGAGCTCACGTGAATATTAAGACTAGTAGCTATCTGACCCAGCTTTAACAGATTGGGTGCCACCCAAAGAAAAAGATATTCAGCTTTGGGGGGAACCATCAACTGAAAGAGCTAGAGGAGAGAAAACTCTGGAAACTACCCTCTGAGCTGAGCTGGCAGTCGCTGACCCACGTGACCAGACAGACATGAACACATGGAGCCGAGTGCAAGCTCAGCCCTGACCGCGTGTCCCCGTGACATCTGCCCTTGGACGGGTCCTGGCTAGCGCATGCTCTCCGCAGGAATCATGGCCGGGCCCCTCAAATTGCAGACACGGTCGCATGTGGGAGAAGAAATGAGGGTCTCCGGATCTTGCAGACGGTGCAGAAGCGCAGAGAGCTGGGTCCGGTTGTTTGGAACAGAAGTGTCAGGCTGCGAAGTAAACTCGTCAATAGGTGCACGCGCCCAGTCGCTTGACTGGAGACATTTTTAGGTTCCTTTTACATAGCTATCGATCTCCTTTTGTTAGTTTAACTTTAGGTCACTAAACTGTTCCTACAGCCTGTGTTGTCTGTTATTCTAACGATCGGGATAAATATTTCTAGAAATTGGTCATTAGAGGCAAATAATTTAACTCTAACATGTTACTTTCATCCTCACCAAAAGCAGCAAAACTTGCTATCTATAAAGACAAATGAATCCACTTCTGGTGTTTTCCCTCGGTGAAGAAAAGTTAGGGATCTGCAGTTCCGCCTTTTAGATATGCATATGACAAGCGCCCGCTGCCAGCAGCAAATCAGTTGCAGCAAATTACTTTCCTGTAGCGGTTTGGAATGAATTGACCTCGCCCAGACAGTGTCCCGTCCTCTGACAGACGTGTGTCAGAAGGCCAGCTAATGCCAGTGGCTCAGGCTATGACTCGAGGGCTAGAGTTCTCTCTGTGTGAAGCTAATGAGTTCTTACGGGGAGCAGAGCCACTGCACTGTCC
>NW_011896500.1:0-1124 GCF_000151845.1 Pteropus vampyrus | reverse complement strand
CACTCAAGATCAAAGATTTAGTACAAACATTCACATATACAGCATTCTACAAAGAATAAGTATATGCCAAAAATATTAGCCTCAGAATTCTAGCACATTTTAATTCAGATTTTATATAATGTTAATATTGCTACCAATTGAAACAGTCCATTGGTAGACACTAAACAGAAATGGTTAAGTGGTCTTCTAAAAATCCAAAAATCTATAAATAAACCATACACATTTTACAAGCATTTCTGAAAAGACGTAACAAAGGAGATCAAAGAACAAGACACACTGCTCGGAGCTTCTGTAATCAGATACTGAAAAGTCCAAATCTTCAATTACTGTATTCTCAGTAGCAATCACTGACAGGGCTGTTTCTGGGTCACACACCATCCATATACTTTCACCCTGAAATCTTAGGGAACGGACAATATTCAGAGAGAATCTCTCCTCTTAATAACTATCTATAGTAACGTTACTCTCTTTTTAGTAAGTATATTTTTCTCATGCATAATACAATTGTCTAAATTATCCTTTATTGGAATTCCTTCTCAAAAGTAAATTTTCTGAAATTATCTGAATTACTTTATTGCTTCTAAATAAGTCAATTACAGACGCCTCTAAACAAATTTATATTGGAATAAATACTTCATTTTTTTCTTCTGCTAAGGTTCAAAATCAAACATGGTTTCTGAACTTAAGGATAGATGTGGCCAATTTATAACTTGGCCACATCAAAATCCCATTCATTTCCAGAAGAAAAAGGCATCAAAAGCAGGTTTTCTCCTAGGCCAACGCTTTCTCAACACTGCACTTTGTTTCCTGTCATTGACCTACAACCACAGCGCCATGAATGAACGGCACTCCGGAAAAGAAATTAACTAGTAAACTAAGTACCCACCCGTTGGTGGTTACTCGGCCTCTCTCTATTTAAAGTGGAAGAGAATGCAATTAATATTCATTTCCAAAGAGGGTTTTCTCTGAAGCGCTTTATCCCAAATCTTGTCATTCTGAGCCCATCCGTCCTTTTATTTTTCTAAAATACTGAATTATTTTGGGGCACATGCTAATGAATACAGTTAAAGAGTCAAGTCCAGGCTAAGGGAAAGAAAAAAAGTTCAGAAAATTTTTGGAAGGAA
>NW_011896499.1:1011-2776 GCF_000151845.1 Pteropus vampyrus | reverse complement strand
TTAAATATATTTTCTCAAGTTGTCATTCACCTTAAATTTTTGCTTATATGGGACTTTCTTGTCATGGGAAACTTTATAATTTCCTTTTCATCAAATTATTTTTGTGTGTGTGGTTTCTGCCTTTGGTGTCATGCTTAGAAAAATCAAGGTCACACCTAGCATACATATTCACCAAAATTTTCTTCTAGTACATTCTAATTTTATTTCTTACATCTAAACTTTTTATTTATATGGAATTTCATGTTGATGTATGATGTAGGGTAGAAATCAACTTTTGTCTCCCCTAAATACAAGTTAGCCAATTGTCTCAACTTGGGTAAAGTCTTAGAAGAAGTTAATTTCTATTTAAGCAAACTAAAAGTGCCACGTGAGCTGTCTCTCTTCAAAGCCCACGAGTCTGGAGCTCTGCTTTGCAGAGCAAGGCGTCTGTCTGTGCTCCTGGATGTCTGGGAGCATGCATGTTGGCAGCCCCTCTGAGACCCTTTGCTTCTGCCACATTTCCAAACTTTCTTGGTTCTCTGACTGAAAGGAATATGGCAGCAGTGGTTGCCATGTTGCTCCCCACCCGCACTCCCACCCCAGCCACCGACCCCCTGCCCACATTGCTCTGGGGCTGCAGGAGATGGGGAAACTGGAAGCAAAAAAGGTACCACAGACATTTGCCAACATTTGAATGCATGTGCCCAGAATGCAACTTCTCCGAATCTAACCGAAGGAATGCTTTCACGTATGGACAAAAACATAAGGGTAACACTGTTCACCGCAGTATTGTCAGTAACAGCAAAAAACATCAATAGGACATTGGTCACAGAACAATACCTCTGTGTTATGGGATACTCTGCCGTGATCAAAACAAATAGGAGGGAGGGAGGGGGGTAGGATGTGGAAAAACTGCAAAAACATATTAAATGAAAAACCAAGTCATAGAATAATATGTACGATATGATCTTGCTAAGGTTAAAAAATCCTTATAAACGTGTATGTACCTATATAAAATGTAATAAATGACAAAAATATATAAAATGTGTGAATATATACGCAAATACTATATATAAAATAAACATGTATTAAAAACCATATATATATATTCAGAGTATTTAGGTACATGTAACCAGAAAAGGTATTGAAAAGATGCAAACCTCACTTAGGAAACAGTGCTGGAATGATTGGGGAGTGTTGGGAAGAGAGATGGCAGATATTTTTTTAAGTTTTGTTCTAAATACTTCTGTATTTTTTTAATCTTTTAAAATAAGAATATAAAATGCTCATGTACTTAAAAAAAAAAAAAAGACAAAATATATATTTTAAGAAAAGGAAAGACTTTCATGGAAATCCTGAGTCCATTTAGGCCAGTATGAACTAGAGGGAACCTAAGTTACCTACCAGCTGGGACTCAGTCTTTATCAGTATCTTCTACAAGCCCAAGCTGCAGGCACAGCTAGATGCCAATCCACAAATGCATACCTAGGACAGAAAGCTTAATACAGGAAATGAGGAATACATTGAGTGGGAAAATACAGATGAGTCCCAGGAATGCTTATATTTGCAGACTAACTGAATCTAGACTTAAAAATAAAATAAATAAATAAAGGAGCCAGACATTATAAACACAACAAAATGAATCACTGTCCTGATGGAGAGGACGGAATGGATTTTGTTCCAGGTTGGACTTGACTACACCACAGCATGAAAAAAATTATATAACTTTTTCTTACTGCCTCAGAAGAAAAGCCAGAAAGATGTGTGAGGACACAGCGAGAAGGCC
>NW_011896499.1:0-306 GCF_000151845.1 Pteropus vampyrus | reverse complement strand
AACCTAAGTTACCTACCAGCTGGGACTCAGTCTTTATCAGTATCTTCTACAAGCCCAAGCTGAAGGCACAGCTAGATGCCAATCCACAAATGCATACCTAGGACAGAAAGCTTAATATAGGAAATGAGGAATACATTGAGTGGGAAAATACAGATGAGTCCCAGGAATGCTTATATTTGCAGACTAACTGGATCTAGACTTAAAAATAAATAAATAAATAAATAAAGGAGCCAGACATTATAAACACAACAAAATGAATCACTGTCCTGATGGAGAGGACGGAATGGATTTTGTTCCAGGTTGGAC
>NW_011896498.1:3885-4957 GCF_000151845.1 Pteropus vampyrus | reverse complement strand
TGATAGTCAATTGTTTCCCTAAAGATTTTAGTGCTCGACTGAGACAGTAATGAAAAAGATAAACTTACTCTTGACACACGTGGCTTTATTAAACCAGTTTTCTTGGTCTGTATGAATTGGAAATATTTCAGACAGATGAATGAGTAAAGGGCACTCAGAAATGAGAATGGACTAGATTAAGATGTGAATTCAGCTTGTTTAAAAGAGTTATAATTGGAATTCAAACTAAACAAAAGGTATGTTCTGTCTATATACTAGGAGGAGAATATTTGAGTTTTCCATGGAAGAAATTAACAAATTGTTTATGACAGTGGGGCAGGAAGTATACATAGTTAGCATAATATGCAGCCATTGAGGCTTTGTATAATGGACTATAACTATGGCCTATCATTTATGGGTAAGAACTAAGAGAAAGCACAAAGCTGGAAACCAGGTTTAGGGCTTAGGTTTCTCCTCTGAAAAATAAAGAAGGGAAAACAAACAACCTTTTGTAACTCATAGACACTGTTATTGCTCCTCTCACTGAAGCTAACAAAAACTGCTTTCAAAACGGAAAGAAAACGGATTTGCTTTCTGATCCATGTTCCTTCATTTAGCACTCCCACTCACCCACACGCTTACACACAATCTAAGTTTTACTTATGTTGCAGCATCTGCATTTTCCCATACATTTTTTCTTCTGTTCCTTTGCTCCTACTTTTCTTTTAGCATGAAATGTCCTTCCTTTTCTTTTTCTTCCATTGGAAATTCAACCTCTTTCAAGACTCAATTCAAATGCCATAGTTTCATAAACTCTTTCAAAGTTCCCTTTGCTTTGTTCAGTTGCTTCTTCTTTACTCCCAGATCATTCTGCCCTATTATTTTCTGTCTCCTACACAAATAAATCCTCATTTAAGGAGATGTACTCCTGTGATGATACTACGTGGTCTACTACAGAGGAAAGCCGTACACTCTTTTCCCCAGAAAATCATCAAACATATGTATATATAAAGAATTTTACATAGAATTTGCTAAGAAGAGCTAATGATTTTTAAAGGTAAAGTGTTTTAGATATCTAATGCACTTTTTTTTT
>NW_011896498.1:0-505 GCF_000151845.1 Pteropus vampyrus | reverse complement strand
CGTCCACCTTAAAAGCTTGTTATGGGAGTAGGAGGATGAAGCTTTTAGCATTATGATGGTGTTTTATAACTTGTAAGAAGATTATAAGAATTATTATTCCTAGTGTTTACATATTTTTTTCTCTAGAATATTGTTCTTGTATCAAAAAAAAAAAAATTCTAAGTGTTCCAGAGAATTTGATATTAAAGTAAGGGACATATCATGTTGAGTATCTGTTTCCTTAAGTATAATCTTTCCATTTTCATGGACATTATGTTGAAAAGAATAACTAATATGCCTATACTGTGACGAACATTAAAATTAAGAAAATGCTGTATATCTCATAATTAAATAATAAAATTTCTGTGTTTGGATTTTGAGCTGCAAGAGCTAGATACTCAAATCCAGCCTAAATAACCACCAAAAAAGGTTTTTTGTTATTGTTTTTGTTTTTCTTAGATCTGGGAAATTCAAGGGACACATTTTTAGGCATAGCTGGATTTGGGTGCTTAAACACCGTCATCAG
>NW_011896497.1:0-1053 GCF_000151845.1 Pteropus vampyrus | reverse complement strand
GTCCGTGGCCGCCCCGAGCTGCTCGCTGCCCCTGCATCTGGCTGCCGCCGGCGGTGCCGAACGAGCGAGAGCCCGACCGCGGTGGAGATGCCCTAGCCCCACCGGAAACGGGCCTGCACTGAGGAGCCGCGAGCGCGGGGTGTGGGGCTGGGATAGAGGGCGGGGGCGGGGCGGCCCTGGGTCCAGGCAGGTGGGGCGGGAACCCGGGCTCGGGGAAGCCTAGGGAGGGCTTCACCGACGTGTGAGAGCTGGCGGTGGGGGTCTGGAGTGGGTCTGGGGGCGGGACCGTTGTAAGTAAAGGGACAGATTATAAAACAGACAGTTTGTATAACAAACTCGTTTTTGTTAAAAATACAAACGGGTGTATTTGCATGGGTGTTAGCAGTGGTTAACTGTGTAGTGATATTTCCAACGAGTTAATTTTTCTTTTTTCTGTTTAATCTCCCGATTTTCAAGATTGAGTATAATTTTTTAAATTATACTGAACTCGGGGTTCAAGAGGGGGTATGGAGGAAAAGGCAGGGGTGGGTCTCAGGTGAGAGGAGGGGGTGGACTGCAGCAAGCAACTGGTAGTAGAGAACAGTACACGACTATTAGATGGATAGAATGGGCTCTGAGGTCAAGAGAATTTTTGTAGAAATGACTTTAGCTCACACTTGCTGAGCACGTGAGCATTTAATTCTCCTAAGAGCCATATGTAGGTACTACTGTTATCCTTATTTTGCAGATGAGGTAACAGCTATAGAGAGGTTAAGCAACTTGCCTTATGTAACAGCCAGGTAGTGGTGGAACTGGCATTCTAACTAGACGGTCTCACTGCAGTTTATTTTTGTATGTTTGTGTGTCTTCATGTATTTAGAAGAAAATTTTTGAGACTCATGTTTTATGATTTAATATTTTTATTGCTAAGTAGTACATTTAATGGATCCTGTCTATATTTTTAACTAAGGAGAAGAGCAATTGGTTATACCTATACATGGGAGCCATTTTTAGCTTTGTATTACAGAAAACCACATGAAAATTTTTTTTAAAAAGAGGGATCTTAAATGTCAG
>NW_011896496.1:4114-4536 GCF_000151845.1 Pteropus vampyrus | reverse complement strand
GAAATAGACTCATAAATATAATCAACTGATTTTTGACAAAGGAGCAAAGGCAAGATAATGAAGCAAAATGGACACTCATATGCAAAGAAATGACAGACTTTACATCCTTCACAAAAATTAACTCAAAATGAATCACATACCTAAAAATAAAACACGAAACTATAAAACTCTTAGCAGACAACATAGTAAAAAACCAAGATGACCTTGGATATGGTGATGCCTTTTTAGATATAATGCCAAAGACACTACCCATGAAAGAAATAATGTGTAAGCTAAGACTTCATTAAAATTAAAAATTTCTGCTCTATTAAAGACAATATCAAGAGTATTAGAAGACAATCCACAGACTGGGAGAAACTATTTGTAAAAGATACATCTGATAAATGACTGTTACCCAAAATATACAAAGAACTCTTAAAACT
>NW_011896496.1:0-2420 GCF_000151845.1 Pteropus vampyrus | reverse complement strand
TATCATATATTATCCTTCTGGAGTCTATTATTATCCTTCTAGCTTCAATTACTCTTCCTTTAAATTGTTTCAGACCAATGGGAAAGTCTTCTAATCTCCAGGGTAGGACATGCTCTTATGAACTAATCCAGGACTCAGTAAATTGCATTGTTTCAATTTAATAATAGTGAAGGGAGATGCAAGGTACAAAAGTCACTGCCCTCAAGGATGTAAGCATCTAGATGGGGAGGTAAGACACATGTATGTGTAAAAATAGTCAACGCTGGGTTGTTAAGTACCTAATGTAGGCTTTTGAATATGTGTTGTAGGAATTCAGAAGCAGGAGAAATCACTGTGGGCTGGAGAACTCAGGAAAGATTTTGTGACGGAATGGAGACTAAAGGATAAATAGGTTTCCAAGAAGAAGACAGAGTGGGAGGGCAGTCCAGGTGGAAGGTATTGTACAAGTGAGGCACAGAGACGTTAAGGCGTATGATGATTAGAACGGAGTAGTTAGCAAGGTTTGAGCTCAGAGATGGGAGATGAGATTGAAAATCTAGAGTGGAATAAATGGTGGTAGAACTTGACTATTACCTGTCCAGGGAATTCGGAATTTGTTTTAGCAAATATAGAATGCTATATTTAAGGAGGAAAGAAACATGATCAATTTAAATTTGCTTTCTAGATGGTTTTCAGTAGACAAAAGGTTGCTATTAGCTTTTGTCTCCTATATACTAAAATTTTAATTTATTAGATGTTAATTATCAAATGATATCTGTTTCTTCCTGGAATTAGATACATCTCTGAATCCATCTCCCATTTTTTTTAAAGGGTATTCACTGCAATTCAGAGACTCGAGAATACAATGTTGCTTTGTTTTTCTGCTGCAGATGTTCAGGTAAGACTATCTGACTCAACTCTCAGTTATTAAGCTGAGTCAACAAGTCAGTGTCTGTGAAACATGAATCATAGGACCCTCATGTCTGGTATTTAATTTTTCCTTATATTCTTCCTGTAGAAAATGGATTTATATTTGATTAACTCTTTATTGGAAAAAAAGCAGGACAGTTTTGGTGCTGTAAAATGCCTCCACCAGAGATGATACTAGTAAAACTCAGGTGGTCCCACTGAGAGCTGCTGTCTCAGAAGAACAAGATTGTCTGAAGGTGGTTGTTCACAGAAAGGGGAGCAGGAAAACAACCACATATGCTCTTTTGGACCTTCTATCTTTCTGAGTGACTCAATCCTGGGAGTCACAGAGATAAGTAACCTCTTGGTCTCGGCTAGAGAAAGCTTCCCTCTTTTATTTTGACCAGCCCTCTACTAACCAGGTCACTGCACCCTGTATTCATGGCTTCACAAAAGCCCTGCTTTCATTCTAATTGGAGGCTGATCTCTATTCAGGACCTCTGTTGTTGATGACCAGCAAATAAAAGGAAAGGGATCTGATGTTGGCTGGGCCAGGATAGGCAGAACTGTGCCGTGGAAGCCTCTTAGTCTCAAAATTGGGCACTTGCCTAGCCCACGCATTGCCCCTTGCTTCTACAGTTCCTAGATTCTCCTAGCTTTAGGTCTCTGAAAAATGTTAATCCTTCTGTTTGTTAGTGAGGTTGTGACCCATCTATATAATCTCGTATTAAATCTTGGGGATTTAAAATACTGTGTTACATAGCAGAGGCAGTATATATAAATAGGCTGGCCTTTTGATGCAGGGAAAACTGTACCCTGCAAGCAGCCACTTTTTTTTTTTTTTGGTATATATAATTTATCTGTCTTTAAAATTTTAGAGTTAACTGAGATTTTACAGGCTATTCTTTCCAGTCATCCATTTTACAAATGATAAAATGAAGATTCAGAGATAGCAACTGATATGATGCCCAACTACCCATCCTGATTTACCCTGGGCCGCAAAGCTTTTGATGCTAAAATTGGAAAATTGGAATATCTCGGTCACCCCAACAAACAATTAACTAACTCAAAGTTTCATAGCAGTTATTGATATATTACAGACTGAAATCCATGCTTTCTGACTTCCAGAATAGTCTTTTCTCTTATAGCATAGTGCAATAAAAGTATTTCCTCATTCGAGCAGCATATTAAGATTCTAGAATAGTGTAATATCAGTTTAACTTTATGTTCTAGGATATTTTCGAAAGTTTCTCCAACTTCTGATTTATGCTATTTATCCCTAAGAACTCAGCATTAGCACATAAAATTTTAACCTAATTTAAACTTACTAAGGCTAGTAAGCTATTTCTGTCTTCACTGGATAGAGAAAAAAATCAATAAAGTATATTGAGGATAGCCAAAGAAAGCATGTGTTTTGGAAATTCATTTGGAGCCATAGTTATTGGATCTAAAATATATGAAGCTTAGATAAAAGGCATAAGGCAATGGATAAGAATTCTATTCCATTCTATTAATAAAAATTGGGACAATTA
>NW_011896495.1:2453-3471 GCF_000151845.1 Pteropus vampyrus | reverse complement strand
AGGGGGCATGCAGTGGCATCATAAGGGGTCTGCACTGGGAGAAGCAGCTGGGCACGTGGAGAGGCCAGATAGGAGCCCGGATGCAGGACAGAGCCTCAGCCTCCGTCCACACCCCCAGAGCCTCCAGCCGGTCCCCTTCAGTCCCTCAGCTCAGCCGCAGAAGGAGGAAGAGGTTGGGACTGGGCATAACCCGCTCAACCTGCACCCTTACCCCGGGACACCCCCGCTCCCATCTCGGGGAGCACTAGGTTCTTTCCGAAACTACAAAGTGGGGACTCTCTTGAGCATCCGTGCGGCGGGTAGCTAACGACGTGGAGGCGACCTCAGAGGGAAGCCGGCAGGATGCTGGCCGCTGTCCTGCGGGAGGGTACGTCCTTGGGGTCAGGGTGCAACTATAACAAGAGGTGACAACTGGGTTTGTAAAGCAACTGGTCCCAAATCACCTCGTCGTGTGTGTGTGTAACTGTGGTAGTGTGGGGTGGATTATATATCCTTAAAGGCAAAAACGAGTGTAGCATTTCATTTGATTCAATGCCAAATTATTTGCCATGAACCACCCCCCCCCCAAAAAAAAACAGACATTGTTGGTAACGATGGTTTTGATATTTGTAAACAAATCAGAAAACTCCTGTACCGTCTCTCCCAGCCAGGGAATTACGTTTTTGACGTCGGTCACTTTATGAAGAAACAGCGTAAATTGTACCATGTGGTTATTTCTCCTCTCACTAACCATTTAGCAGACATGGTGTGCCTGCTAAGTGTGAGACTTTGCTGTGGAAGTTTCTGGAAAGCAAGAGATCATTTCTCAGTTTATGGCGTGCTTTATAGTTAACCAAGTGCCTTCACGGGTGGCCTTGAGGGGCTGGGGAGGCAGGAGAGGTCCTTACTTACCCCTCAGAACAGCAGACTGGGCTGTGGAGCAGTGAAGAGTCTCCTGTATTTTTCTGAGTTAATTAGAATTCTCCAATTAAAAATAAAACAAAACAAAACACCTTTGTTTTCCATTTTTTTTTTTTTT
>NW_011896495.1:0-1476 GCF_000151845.1 Pteropus vampyrus | reverse complement strand
CGTCGAAAAGACATCCCAGGGAGGAAGCCCACACTGGTGCCGGGGTAGAGGGATGATCAAAGGGCCTGCACCTTGTGCTCAGGTGCAGAGCTGAGCGGGACTGAGGCGGGCAGGGCGGCCAGGTGCCCGTGATAGCAGCAGAGTCGTCGGAGCATGGTGGTTCCCTCTCCTGATGGCGGAGCTGCTGCGTTGGCTCAGGCGTGCTGGCCTCTGAGACCTGGACACCGTTGACAGCTGTTACCCTTCAGTTTTCGGGGATGTGCATTACCGTTGCGGGGTACATTGTGTTTCCATTCACACTGATAATTTGAGAATGCCGCTCTGATAATTGCGCTGTCTTTACAAAACATTTACCGTGTTTTGGGGTTTTAAGACCGACAGGCAGTTTGTGGACCCGGATGGTGTCTGAGCCTCCGTTTCTCCAGCCTGAGGGGGTGCCAGGCTGATGGTGGGCCTGTGCCGGGTCTGGGCAGCGAGGCTGGCTCAGCACAGGGGAGGGTTCTGTGGCTTCGTCGTGAAATCAGGACAGCGTTGGCGGCGGGAAAATGTAGCCCAGGTTAGTCTGTCTGTGTGTCCATCAGTCTCTTTCTCTTGGAGACGAGACGAGAACGAGAATCACTTTCTTAGTTTCGTCCTGGTTTCGGTGTCCCCATAGCTGCCTCTCAGAACAAGCACCTTCCAGGCTCCGCAGTGCTATGTGGCCACACACAGCCTTTCCAGGCCCCGTACGTTTCCAGTTCACTTCTGCATGATCCCTCTGCTTGCAGTGTAGTTTTCTTTCTGAAATTTTTTTTAGGCTTTAGTTTAATAATATAATCAGTGGAAGAGATATTGGAGTTCTGGACTGTAATTGTCGTTCTTATTGATCATTGGAGAAGCTCTTGCTCAAAAATTCTAGAGCTCAGACCTCATTTGATTAACTGAGGACCATATAAATGGAAACAAATGTCTTTAGGACATTCATTTTAATGGATATTTTGTAGTGGTATTTGAGTCTCTACAGTTTTAACGTGTGAATTAAAAGAATATATATTCACATGTTTGTTCTAACTTCAACTTCAAGAAAATGCTGTAAGATTGCCGAACCTGAACCTTCCTTTGTGGAGAGGCCTTTTACCCCTCGTCCCTGAGGATGAGGAAGACTTAGTTTATAACATCTAGAGACATCTGCTAAAAAGGCAGTGTGCTGTCCCGTGGAGGTGACACCCCGATTTTGTCCACCGTACAGCTGTAAGTTCTGTGCGTCTCCTGTGTGTATGTCGAGTGTGGAGAGACAGGGGTATGGGTGAAGATGTGGATTGAGTTAGCACTCACATGCCAAGATTTAAGTTCAAATTCTAAATAGAGTCTCTCACAAGGACGGACCGGCATCGACCATCCACCGTTAGCACTATTGCCTGGTTCCGAATGGACTAATCGCTGGAACGTTTTGTCATGATCACAAACCACAAGTCTTTCCTGAGCCCTGAACTGTAA
>NW_011896494.1:1463-3501 GCF_000151845.1 Pteropus vampyrus | reverse complement strand
AGAGTCTCATTCTGTGCAAAATAATAATTTATGCTCTTCTACACTAGAACTTATCACAGTTGTAATAATTTAATTATTTGTATTATTTATTTAATATCTGAGTTCTTCACTGGGCCGCAAATTCCTGGCTTATTAACACTGTATCCTCAGCACCTACCCAGAACTCAACAAATATTTGAATGAATGACTTGCTCTTCTTCAGAATGCAAATGTCCCTGGACTAGGCTAGACTTCTTAGGGAAGGAAGAGCTTTCCCAGGTTTCCGAGCTTCAGACTCTCAGCCTGAGACCTGAATCAATACCTCCCTAGCTTCCCTCCAGCACTGGAGTGCACGGTGCCAGGCAAATATCAGCCTGGTATCTGATGCTTGGCTGCACATATACACTTTGCAGGAGCCCTTGGAAAAAGCCCAGCTGCTTGTAGTAATTGGGGACCAACTCATCCAAAGCCACCACTATGCAGCGGACTCCATCAGATCCAAGTGTGTGGAGCTCAGGCACCTCTGTGATGACTTCACCAATGAAAACAGGAAAAAATATGATATTTTAGGAAAATCTTTGGAGTTGCACAAACAGCTAGACAAGGTAAGATGTAAAATTTTCTGTAAAGCAGTCCTAATCATACTTCTCCTCCCTGCTCCACTTGATTGCTGAGAGAATAAGGAACTTACAGTGAAACAATGCTCAAGAAGTATTAAAAACTGTGCAGATTGTAGGTCACAGAGGTATCGAAGGTCAGAAGTGCCTTTGCCACCCCACCACATCCTACTAGAATAAACTAAAGTTCATTTTCCTCCGTGTGGACCCAGACTTAAAGTGGGTGTTTTGGCTGGCCCTGTGAAAAATTTCCTGATTCCCCTTTGGGCATGCAGAGAACCAAGCACAATATCTGCAAAATGCTTCTCCTCATAGAAAAGTATCACATTGCAAATCCTTCTGGGGAAGCTTACGTAATAATGACCATTGTACACTCCTACCCATTATTGAGCATCTACTATGTTCCTACCAGAAACATAATTATATCATCTGTTTAATCCTCAAGGCAAGCAATGTGGAAGATATTAATGGCCTCATTTTGCAGAGGCAGAAACTGTTATTCAGTGTGGTTAAGTCAATAGATCACAACACTTAGTGTATGAAAATCACCTGGTGAGCTTGCTATATTGCGGATTCCCAGATGTACCACTTGGGAAACTCAGATTCAGTAGATCTGGGATGATGCCCAGGAATCGGTATTTTCATCAAGTGCCCAGGTAATTCTGGTGCAGGTGGTACAGGGACCCCCTGGGATAAGTGATTGCCCAAGACTGCACAATGCACAAATAGGGCATTGCAGATTTGAAGTCAGGACTCCGAAATTCCAAACCCCAGGCTCCTTAGACTAGACAGAACACTGTGTGAAGAGGGCTCACAGGGCGGGGGCACAGTCCCTGGTGCCCTTTGGCAGTGATCTCTGGAGCAAGAGCCCAGTCAATAGGGGCAGTGACTTCTGGAACCTTCCCTGTCAACTGTTCCCAGGCAGCAAGAGGCTTGTGGCCATGAGTCGGCTTGCTTCAGTCCCACAGCTCTTTCTCTCGAATGGCTGGGGGCACCCATTGCCTGAGGGCTTTTAATGTCAGTGAAATACAGCTGTTCCAGGAGCAGGTGGCTCAGAAGGACCTGGTGCACAGCCTGCTCTGTGTGCTGAATTCTCTGCAGGATCAACTACTGTTTTCCTCGCTCCATTTCTGGTCCAGTGATAATAAATAGTCTAATACTGAGGAGTGGAGTGTGTGTGTGTGTGCGTGCGCGCGTGTGTGTGCGTGTGTGTGTGTGTGTGTGTGTCTGGGAGGGCAAGTGGCTGCTGTGACTCTACAGAAGACCCCAGCTTAAAGTTTTCTGCAGATGGAGGCATGATGTTTCAAGAGAAAGTTTTCACAGTATGTATCAGTGCATGATTTCATGTTACTTTGAAAATCCAAAAATAGAGGAAAGTGGAGGGAAAAAGTTACAGACACCCACACATCCATCCCACTCCCCTCCTCATCCCCACACAGTGG
>NW_011896493.1:2788-5013 GCF_000151845.1 Pteropus vampyrus | reverse complement strand
GCTCTTCCAGAGGCAGACCCAGTCTGACCCAGTGCAGCATCTGTAATGAGTGCGCCCATCATGTCCAGCTGCTAAGATCACTACTTGGCATTCTCTTGAAGAAAAGAATCTTCTGAGAAAGTGAAAGATACATTCTGGTCTCACCTGAAGACGATGGGGGTAAAATGTACTGGTTAAAGTGTTGGTTGGTTGGTTGGTTGGTTGGTTGGTTGGTTGGTTGGTTGGTTTGTTGGTTGGTTTGTTGGTTGGTTAGTTTTTAAATGAATGAGTATAATGTATACTGGAAAGACAATCCCTCCTCCCCCGCCCAAGCCCAGAGTGGGAGTGAATGTCAGCATTCACCTTGGCAGTTTCCTATTTTGAAGTTGAAATGATCTACCTACTAAATCTTATAATTCGGGGCCCACAACCATGGCTGACATCCCAAAGAAGAATGCTCCTTCAAGCTAACACAGTGTATCTTACCTATACTTTTCCTTAACTCTCACTCCCAGGTGATAATTATTAAAGTCCACTTTACATTTGGCATTTGTTCCTCTACACCCTTCCCAGGGCAGCTAAGCATACCTAATTTAAAAACAATTTATTAATGGTTACACTTTTGCACATGAATGGTTTCTGGCTATGAGAACATTTGTTTAGTGCTGCTATCTGCTAAGTGGCCCAAGACCTTCCCTAATTATAAGTCTTGGCCTGAGCTGACCAGACAGCAGCAGGTGTGGCCTTAGACATGGCTTCTCTTGGTAGACAAAACCAGAGAAGGTGGTGGTGTCTGTATTCATAACTCAGTAGAGGGAAAATGCTTCCCTCTCTTCTTGTTTTCCTACTGAATTTCCCATCTGTGCTACTGAGAACATCAGGAGCAGGGCAAAAGTAAGCATCTAGAAAAAGAACACATACCTGATGATCTACCGTGCATTGAATTTGCACCTGTCTCTCAAACTGGGCAATATAATCCTCACAGCATCTAAGGAAGGTAACAGGATGAGCAGGGATAAAGCTAAATTCTTACTTTTCTGTCACGCCAGGCTCTATTCTTGTCCTTCAGGTTTCTAGCTCTCCCTAGAGGAACTCTAGGTATTCCCTGAGCAAACATAACTGATCCCTTGGCTCCCTGTCCAAGTGTTACCTGCACATAAAACCTCTTGCCCAGATGTATATACTTAATACAAATGTATCCTTGGATCTAAGTCTTGCCTCTGCCCAACCCCATCGCCTCAGATGTGATGACTATGGGTATAAGAATGTGAAACCTTGAGTGGGGAGACTAAGGAGCATGCGAAATTGTGGTTTCAGACAAGGAAGCAGGTTAAAAAGAAAGAACTAATGAGCATGTGGCTGAAAAGTATTAAACACAATACAGCACATTGGTGCTTGCAGTCCCCCACTGGCAATGAAAATACTAGTTATTACTTATGGGATTTCCAAGTTAGGAGGAACAAAGGGAAATCAGGCTCATGTGTGTGGCATGTGGTGTCTTCACAATGTGGAGGAGGGTGTGAGAAATGGCAGAGTCAGGGCCTCAGCCCCAGGACACAGCCGGCTAAGAGCTAGACCTGGACAAACTCCTCCTACTCTGCCTGCTCCCCCTGGCAGCCCAGTTCTGCCCACAGTGCATTGGGGCTAGTCAGGCCTCAGGGGAATATGGAGACGGCCTTGACCTTCCCCCTGTGCACCCTTGCAGAAGAGAGCAGGACCTCCCCCAGGACTTTCCTTGTAGGAGCCTACTGGTCAAGCTTCATTAGAAGAGTTCTGCACCATGAGGAAGCCAAGACAAGAAACATGTCTCGTCCTTGAAGACAGCTACTGAACCCCTAGGTCAAGGGTGGCGAATAACTGTTCTCTATTCACTCCATTGAAGAGGAAATGGGTTTGGCTACAGTAAGGGTGATTGGCTTAGAATTAAATGTGAAAGTAATTTAAATTACAGAACTTATTCTTTAGAGGGGAGAAGGGAAGAAATAGTATCAGTCAGGAATGGTTTAAGGAAAATTATTCCCAGAGATAAAAACCTTACCTGAAAGACTGTTTTACTGGTTGAATTGCCACTCCCCCCTCCCCACCCCAAATTCATATGTGAAGTCCAAACCCCCATACCTCAGAATATGACCTTATTTGGAGCCAGGGTCTTAACAGAGGTAATCAAGTAAAAACAGGATCAGGGTGGGCGTTAACCCAGTAATACTGGAGTCATTATGGAAAGGGGAGATTTGGGCACGGTGACA
>NW_011896493.1:0-410 GCF_000151845.1 Pteropus vampyrus | reverse complement strand
AATAAATAGCACGACAATTTTGTATACACATATTTCCCCACACTTATGATTGTTTCCTTAGTAAAGAATCCTATAAGTAAATCAAAAGTATGGAAACCCCTCAAATCAGCTTTCCAGAAAGGTTGCAACAATTATAGTTCTACTAATAGGATGTTGTACTATTCTACTATATCTTCATGTACAATGTCATTTTTAACCCTCAATAATTTTGTAGCTGGAAAAATGGCATCTCATTTTCATTTTAATTATCATTTTTATTATTGTTATTATTGGATTGTTATTGATAGTAGGTGAATTCCTCACCCCCACCACCACACCACAAGGCATCCCTATAAGGTAGGTGCTCTCATTCTCACCCTACACAGGGAGAAACTGAGATCCAATTAAGTGACTTGTACATAGTCTAACAA
>NW_011896492.1:5270-5700 GCF_000151845.1 Pteropus vampyrus | reverse complement strand
AACCATCACAGGTGAAACAATGTTGGGAAAATAAATCTGCCAGCAACACCAAGAATTATCTGGGACGTGGTTCTGAGTCTAGTGAATCAGGAAACGCTTCTGATCCCGCCTGCGCGTCCCTAGAGCTGTGCAGAGCGTGTCCGTGCGAATAAGAGGCTAAGGCGTGTTCCAGATGCAGCGAGAGGAGGGGGCGGCGCGTCTGGGCAGCGGGCCGGCGTGTGAGGCCAAGGCTTCCAGCGGAGGGGCTCGGGGGTCTGTGGCCTCGGCCACATGTTCAGAACGTGAGGTGCACAGCAGAGCAGAACGACTTGCCACAGTGGACTTGGGCCACAGCGAGGCAGGCAGTCTGGACGCCGACAAGTAGAGCGTTTGCGAGGGCGGGCTCCTGGGACGCCGTGTCAGGCGGTCGGGAACCGACGAGGGGAAATGC
>NW_011896492.1:0-1950 GCF_000151845.1 Pteropus vampyrus | reverse complement strand
GGTGGCTGCATCACAGGAATTGAGAGAGAATCTCCACACACAGATTCACACAGTTGCACCCGGTCCAGGACCCTGCGGTTCCTCAAGCGGGACGTTCTTCACACCCAGCGTTCGGCGAGGCTGTTCGGAGGGTCACAGCTCCCCCCGATGCGCGCTCGTCCCGGGGGTCCTGCCGTTCCCTTTCGCTGTTGGGAGACGCAGGCTGTGCTCATGGTGTGCGCACAGTGCAGGGTCCAGCCGCTTGGCTCCGAGAGCCTCTGGGCTGCCGAGGCCCAGGACCCACCCAGGGTGTCACCCTCTCTCCGGGCCCCCGCGGAGCTGGCCCGTGCCCAGCGTCGCTGCTCTGGAAGACCTGCGTTTCTGAGCCCACCTTTCATTCGCTCGAGCAGATCAGAACAGTGGGGCCGCAGCGAGTAAGAGCACAGTGGAGATGCTTCTTACGACGTGGCCGCCAGTTAGACGGGAGGCTCTGCGCTCAGCTTCCGAAGCACGACCACGGTGGCCTCCCCGCCCGAGGCTCGGGTCCAGCTCCCGCGCCTGCTGCGACCGTCCATAGCACGATCTGTGTTGAAGGCGGGGCTGTGTCAGTGGCAGAGAATGATAACGGGATTTCGCAACCTGACGTATTCCGAAGAGTTATATATAAGTCAAATTTGTGTGATATTTTTTAAAGTTTCATTGAAGCCATGAGAAGCAGTCTTGTGAGGAAACATTTTCTAAAGCAAATAACCCTTCAGCGACAGCCGTAGCCGTCAGATGTTTTAGGTGGCACTCCGTGGCCGTCCTGGAGGTCTGCCCGAGGGGAGCCTTCGCGTGAAGCCATGCCGGTGCTGCGTTTCGGTCTCCACGAACGCCGAAGTCGCCCTGCCTTCCCCCGCCCTTAACTGCAGCTGAACAGTCGACACCGCGTGGGGCGAGGCGCTGATGCACACGGGCCTGTGACTTCCTGCGTGACTCACCAGGCCCCGTGGGGAGGCCTGCCTGGTCATCCCCAGGCATGCCCACCCGGGCTCACTCAGGCCGTGCGTGGTGAAGCCTGAGCGGCCCGTCTGAGTTGGGGGGCTCCTGCTGCTTTCGGGCGTAAGGCACACAGCTCTGCCCAGAAACTGCTCGGCTCAGCGGGGAGAGTGAAAGCGGAGGATTTTCAGCAGCCTCGCTCCCCGACGGCGCTGGCCTCCGCGCGGCAGAGCAGACCGCTCACGGAGTGCGCCCCGACGGCTCAGTGCTCTCCAATGTGGAGGCTGCAAGGGAATGAGCTGTTGCCTACAGTTTGATGAGGTTTTTCCAAGTTATTTATCCTATAAGTTACGCGCTGGAAATGACTTCTTGATTAAATTAGAAAATGCATGAATGGGGCGGGCCATAAATTTTAGGTTACTTGGGAAAATAAAATATCAAAT
Source organism: Pteropus vampyrus (assembly GCF_000151845.1). Lineage (NCBI taxonomy): Eukaryota > Metazoa > Chordata > Mammalia > Chiroptera > Pteropodidae > Pteropus > Pteropus vampyrus. Next base: position 550 of record NW_011896492.1, on the reverse strand, counting down.
ATCAATAATGTAACATGGCAAGATATGATAGTACGTTGACAGACAGCCAGAGTTCCAAGTAATTTGAATGTTGGGTTTTGCTCAACGTTATTTCATCATGGAGGTCTTTCACGTTCTTGAGACATTTTCATCCCAACGTCCAAATTAAATTATCACGTGCTTAGTGTCGAGATGATTCAGAACCCTCCCGCTCCCCAAATTACGGAGGTTCCCTGCGGTTGCGATTGTCCCGATAGCGATGAATCTGATGGCAGTGGACAGCAGTGGCCTCAAGAAGTCTGGTGCTTGATTAAAGCTTCTTGTAGATGAGTCTTCTGCTAATTTGCATGGCTGGCTTAATTAATCCATTAAATGTTGGTTTAGGCTCTTTTTATACAATGTCAAAACAACCAAAAGAATCAACTAATTCAGTGAGGAAAAAAAGTAGCCAGTTTCATGAAAAAAATACGAGATTGGCTATTTGTAACCATAGAAGCAGAACTGACTTGATTGGCTGAATTTTAAGATTTTCAGACAATTATTTTGGCTCTTGCAGAGGCCATTGTTTCCC
>NW_011896491.1:3375-4299 GCF_000151845.1 Pteropus vampyrus | reverse complement strand
TCTTTTGACAGTAGACACACCTGGGATTAGAGAGCCAACCCACATTAGAGTACTCACCAGGTGAAGCGGGGGGACCCCGCAGACCGGAGCAGACGTGGGGCGAACTGGGACATCCTACCATGAGGAGGGCGTCCCTGGGGAACTAGGGACATCTCAGGTGGGAGGTGACAAACCCGTGGAATCAGACGCCCAGTGTCAAGGTCGGTACATCAATGTCATTAGAAGACAAGTCAGGACAGAGCCATGGGGAGCGAGGGAGACCCCCCCCCCCGCCCACGTCAGCACAGACCCTCCTAGGGGTGGGGAGACATCTGGTCAGAACAGACACCCCTGGGGACTTAGAGACCTCTGAGGTCAGAGTACAGACATGAGAACAGACCGAGGGGTGCCCGGGAAAGGTGGACACAGCTCGTGAGCCGGGGGGACACTCCCGCCCAGAATCACTACACCTGGGGAGCTCGGTGACCTCCCCGGTCACGGGGGACATTTCAAGAGAACACAGGAGACACGCCTGTCAGGGGACATCCCTGTCACAGAAGACACACCGAGGAACCGGAACTCAGACCAGGGCGGACACGACGGGGACGGGTTGATGGTCAGAGCAGAGTCACCTGGGGAAGCAGATGTCCTAGGTCAGAGCAGACGCTGGGAACTTGGAAGACAGGCGAGGTCCAGGATGACACAACGAGAGATTGCTGAGGATTCCCGAGTCCGTGTCGACACCCCTGGGGAATCAGGCGTCTGTACCAGGCCAGAGAAGACGCACCTGAGAATGAGACACATCCTAAGTCAGGTAGACATACCCGCGGCATCCTGATGAAGGGGAAGACACGTGGAAAATTACAGGGTAACCCCGTTTCCGTACAGACACGCGCGGTTTACCGGGGCCGCACCCCACGTGAGGGGATTAGGGCGTCGTCCCAG
>NW_011896491.1:0-2306 GCF_000151845.1 Pteropus vampyrus | reverse complement strand
CCCCTGAGGCATCGGCCTTGCACACCTCGGGGGGAGGGAGGACGGCCCAGGTCAGAGCAGGCACAGTCTGGGGACCGGAAACACGGCCCGGGCCACTGGGCTCACCTGCCGAGCTCGGTGCTGAGCCGACGTCATGCTCAGGGCCCGCGAGCCCAGGAATGAGGGAGACGCCCTCATGCGGGGTGCACACGCCGGGGACTAGGGGGGCATCAGGACAGGAGACGCGGCTGTGTCAGAAGGGGGCGCGGAGGAGGGCAGAGACACCCCAGCCTGCGAAGACTCCCCTGGGAATCGGGGCGACACCCCGGTCACTCGAGAGGTTGGAGGAGACGCAGGTGGGGGCGAGAGGGACGGCCAAGCTCGGGCGGGAACGCCTGTCACAACTGCGTCCTCCCCGTTCAGAATGGACACGTGAGCAGGGGGGTGGGGTGCTGCTGCGGAGCCCCCAGCGAGGCGGAGGGGACCCCGCCAGGCACGGCACGCGAGGGGGGAAGTATCCCGAGAAATACCCGCGGCGAACAGCTGCGCGCCCCGCCTGGGCACAGGGCGCGTGCGGATGGACGGGAAGGTTCCCGTGGAACAGGGACGGGCGGCGCCACGCGGACGGCACCGCTGCCCGGAGCCGGCGCCTCTCGGCCCCACGGGCGCGCGTGAGACCGTGTTTGGCCTTTCGGTTCCGCAAAGAGTGACACAAACGGTAACAGCCGATGCTGACGAGGGTCCGAGGAACGGCCACGCGCAAGGCGTTCTCAGAGCTGGGACGTGTAGGCCGGAAGACTCTCCTGGGGGTCACTGCAAAGAAGGGGCTCGTTGCAGCACACAGACCTCAGCGACAGAGTCCCGCGGTGGGCAGCTGTTCGGGCCCCGCCCGGGGGTGCGGACTCGGCGAGGGACTTGGGGAGCTGCTGCGTGGGAGCCGTGGCCCCAGCGGGGCGTCCCCGACCTCTCGGTCCCCACCCCTGATCCCCGGGAGCCTCCCTTGGGAGCGGAGCGGGAGACAGGAGGCAAGGGGGCCGGGGCCACAGGTCTTCCAGGCCAACTCGTGGGGACGGAATAGGCTGACAGAGGGCGTCCCGCAGAAAAGCCACCTACGGACACCAGGAGGTGGCACCTGAGTGTGGACACCTGCAAGGGTCAGAAGCTCCGTCAACAGCGGACTCGCGGCCCCAGTGCCCCCGCCTGGGTGCCCTCTGTGGGTGCCCGGACACCGTCTGCCGCTGGAGGCTGCAACGTGGCCCAGCCTGTGTCACCGGCACAGCGGGGATGAGCCGCAGGGCACGGAGGCGGGCGACCCCAAAACCGCTCCGGTCCCACCCCGCCCAGCAGTGACAAGGAAACGCAGAAGTAAACCTGCCGGCAGAAAATGAACAAGAAACGGGGTTTTTTGGTGCCTTTGGCAAAAAGAGCACAGGAAAGCAGTAAAGCTTCCTCTTTAACCTCGGACCCACAGGCTCCGGTGGGGAGCTGTGACCATGGGTCCCCGCGTTGGCGGGAAGCCCCCAGGGAAGGGACATGGCTGCAGGGTCACCCCGGGCGGCAGGCACACGGCCCAGAGGGCGGAGGCTCACCCCATCACGGCCAGGAGCGCTTGGCCGAGGGGTTCCTCTGGGGCTGGGGTGACCAGTGCTGTCGCCAACGCTGAGCACAAGCCTCCTCTGAACCGCGTGCTCACGGGTCCGCCCAGGACGGGGCTGAACCACGGGCCGGTCCGTTTCGTCCCGGAACTTCCACGCTGCCACCATTCACGGTCCCCTTCCCCGCCCGCCATCCTCGCCGACGGCTGTCACCGCGCGCGTTTTGAGGACAGCGGGCCCCGTGGGCGTGACGTGGTGCCACATCGGGGCTCGTGCGGGCGTCGGCTACTTCTGCGTCTCCCTTCAAGAAATCTCCGTTCAAGTCCTCGGCCTGCTTTTAACCGCTCTTGTCGTCGAGTTGTAAGAGTCCTTTATAAGTTCTGGACTTTAATCCCTAATCGGACACACGATTTGAAGATGCTTTCTCTGTGGGGTGACGGAGTCCTTTGACGCCCCAAAGTTTTTAATTTTGTCGAAGCCCAATTTATCTGTTTTTTTCTTTAGCCGCCTCTGCTTTCTGGTGTCACGTCGACATGCGACATCCTGAATTTCTCCCCCTATGTTTGCTCTGCAGAGTTTTAGAGTCTCAGCTCTTACATTTGCGTATTTGACTCAGCGTCAGTCCATTTTCGCACATGGTGTAACCTGAGCATTCAGCTCCTTTCTGCACGTGGCTGCCCAGCTTCCCCGGCACCGTTGGTTGAGAAGACTGTGCCCCGCGCCCCCCGCCCT
>NW_011896490.1:7129-9094 GCF_000151845.1 Pteropus vampyrus | reverse complement strand
AACTGAAACAAAGCAATGCTTTTTCTAATTTTCCTCTTCCTGCCTTCTTTCTCTTTCTCCCAGTGAGGTTCAGCCATCTACTGAGAGGTATGCCAGAGATCATAACTGTATCAACAGCTCTACAGTAGAAGTACACATATCTCTCACATAGATAATTCTAAATTGTGGGAGAAGCTCAGATGCAGAGCTCAATCAGTGGCACACTTAGAAACATGCCTGCTCTGGTACATGTTTCATGGGCTTGAAACTCCTGTAGTGGTGCTTGTTTTGTGTTAGCAAAGCTTCACTTAAACCTGGAGAGAGATCATCAGGGAAAAATAGTGTATTATCTGAAATTACAAAAAAAGTTGATAAAACTGGCATAGCTATTTGAATTTATTGGTATTAGGTATGAAAAACAAAATATGCTTTGGTGATTAAGTAGGTATAAGGACTCACAGCTATACTTTTAATTTACCTACTGACTTAAGATTAGCACTATGAAACTAACTTTTTAAAAAAGTCAGGTTTTTTGAGGTATAATTTACAGTAAAATTTACCACTTTGAATTATACACTTAAGTTAATATTGAAAAATATATAGTTATATATCTACCACTATAATCAAAACAGAATATTTCCTTCACCCCAAAAAGTTCCTTTTGTCCATTTTTAGTTTTACACCTGTTACCGTACTCCAGCCCCTAACAACCATTGATTTGATTTCTGTACTTGAAATTTTGCCTTTTCCAGAATGAAATCTTATCCTATAAAAGCGGGCAAACTATGGCCCACAGGTCAAATCTGGCCCACTGCCTGTTTTTGTATAACTGGTGAGTTAATGATTTTTATATTTTAAAATGGTTGAAAAAATTTTCTAATAACCATTTAAATTTTGGATTATTTCTGGACTCTATTTGTTTCAGTTGGTATATGTGTTTCTCCTTTGCCAATACCATATTGGCTTAATTACTTTTATAGCTTTTATAGTAAGTCTTGAAATCAGGTAATATGAGTCCTTCGATTTTCTTCTTTTTAAAAATATTTTGCCTATTCTGAGAACTTTGCTTTTCCATGTAAATTTTAGAGTTAGCTTGTCAGTTTCTTCCAAAAATTGTGCTGAGATTTTGATTGAGATGATATCGAACCAATAGATCAATTTGGAAAGAATTGTTATCTTCACAATATCGAGTCTTCTCATTCAAGAATACAGTATATTTTTCCAATTATTTAGATCTTTGTTGATTCTTTTTATCAGTGTTTTATACTTTTTACCACAGAAAGCCTGTATATATTTTGTTAGATATGTACCAGAGTCTTTTCTCTTCTTTTGATGTTATTTCACACTACTTATTTTTTTCATTAAAACGATTTTCAATTACAGTTAACATTCAATATTATATTAGTGTTAGATATATACTATAGTGGTTAAACATTTATGTAACTTATGAAATGATAGCCCTGAGAGGTCTAGTACCCACTTGGCACCATACATAGTTATTATAATATTATCTACTATGTTTCCTATACTATACTTCACATCCCCATGTCTATTTCGTAACTGCCAATTTGTACTCTTTAATCCCTTCACATTTTTCACCCAGCCCCACAACCTCCCTCCTATCCATCAACCATCAGTTTGTTCTCTGTATCTATGAGTTTGTTTCTCTTTTGCATGTTTATTTTGTTTTTTAGATTCCACATATAGGTGAAATCATACGGTATTTGTCTTTCTCTGTCTGACTCATTTCACTTAGCATACTACCCTCTAGGTCCATTCATGTTGTCACTGTTGATAAGATCTCATTCTTTTTTTTTATGACTGAGTAATATTGTACATATGTACCACTTCTTTATCTAGTTGTCTACCGATGGACACTTAGGTTACTTCCATTATCTTGGCTATTGTAAATAGTGTGAGACTACTTTAAAAATTTTGATTTCCAGTTGTTCATTGCTAGTATATTATATAATACAATTGTTTTTC
>NW_011896490.1:0-1969 GCF_000151845.1 Pteropus vampyrus | reverse complement strand
TTCCATTTCACCTGGCTGCCTAGAACTCCCACTGGTTATCACAGCCAGATTTTGCGTGGACTCCTCTCCCTGCATCTGGATCTCTGGGCTGGAGCGCCCTGGTGTGGAGCTAGGGTCCCTCACTCCTGGGGTGGGCCTCCACAGCGTACATATCCATACCAATGCTCAGCCACCACACATGGGTGTGAGATCAGCCTGTTTCATATCTCTTCTCCTCCCACCAGTCTTGTTATACCCCTAGTTATAGGAATTTTGTTCAGCTAGTCTTCAAATTGTTCTCCAGTTTGACTGTTTCATAATTTAGTTGCAGTTTTAATGCAGTCATGGGAGGGGGCATGCACGGCATTTATCTACCCCACCATCTTTACCGGAATTCCATAATTTTCTTGTTATACTTTTGTATGGTTTTGGTGTTTGAGAAATGCTGGCATTAGGAGATAGAAAATATTTCTTTCTCTTTTATTCCCTAGAAAAGATTATGTAGAATTGGTATTGCTTGTTCCTTAACTATTTGGTGGAATTTACCAATGATGCCATCAAGAACTGAGATTTTTTAATTTATGAATTATTTTAAAAATAGATATAGGATTTGTCAGGCTGTCTATTTCTTTGCCTTTGTGCTGGGGATGACAATTTATTTCTCTTCCCTGTGGTTTATAGCTTTTGATGATAATGATGATGATTATGAGAGATAGTCTGGGGAATTGTGCCTGTGCCCCAGGAACCACTAGCCATCTCTTTTACATTGGCACATGTGCACCCCTCCATGACAAAGGATTATTTTTTTTTACGGCCTTTGCCCAGTCTTACTCATGAGTGACCAGTGGAGGTCTATGAGAAAGTACTTGTGAGTGAGCGTGAACTTCCCTTGAGTCTGGGCCCCTAGCTATTTCAAATTGTCTTGTTAGCCCACATTCGGCCTTTTACAGTTTGTTAGTTTAAACTGATTTCCTCTTAACCTGCCTGGATGGTGGCTACTTCTTTCTCCTGTGCTCTGCCAAATGTGAAGCAGTGCATCCTTGTTACTCTCTGGAGGGGCTTTCCTTTCTTTGGAGTTCAGATTATGTTTCCCTTGTATCCTCAACTCTGTATTGGCTCAAGAAAAGTTATGATTTTGTGGATTATTTAACTTTTGGTCACTTTTAAAATGGGAGTAACATTATTAACAGTTTAGTAAATCCTAAGCAGAATTAATTGTAGTTTTAAAATATTTTCATTTTTCACTATAAAAACAATGAACATGAAAGTTTTATCATTTTTTTTTTTTTAACTAGAGTAAGTAATACCCTTTGCTAGGTATTTTTTTTCTTGTTCTGTAATTTTATTTTTAAAATAAAACAGCCTTACTTTTATTTTCACAGCCTTATTTAGTAGGCTCCTAATATTTCAGTGTTTTAAGAGCCAACTATTGTTTATTCTGTTGAACAGATTTAAACAATTAGTGAGAGCACTCATCGAATGTATTCCCCTCTGTCTGGATTCTTAAGATCATTCCAGTTGAGATTCTGTCTCAGTGATTTGAATTTCAGAGGTTTTAGCTTCACTGTGTAAGTCAACTTCATTTTGAAGTAAACTGTTGAAAATAATGTTGTAAATATTTTAGGGTGTATGACTGAAAACATATTGCAAATGTTAGGTAGATATAATATAATTATAATCAAGGAAATATTTCTATAAGTATATGTCATATTAATTGGTTCTTAAATTAATGTATATTAGAAGGTTGAATTGGTTACACCAGTTTTATGATGTGCTGTACTATATAAGATGTTATTCCATTATCAGAAAATTAAATTTGTGTTCTTTTATTCTCACTCTGTGGAATTTTTTTGATATAAAATTGTATCTACAGATTGTGGTAGCTATTTTTTTTGAGATCATCAGGAAACCAATTTTTTCTCATTTGTTTTCTTTGCAGAAAACTTCATCAGCAGTTCGAAATGTATAAAGAGCAGGTAAAGAAGATGGG
>NW_011896489.1:3189-4994 GCF_000151845.1 Pteropus vampyrus | reverse complement strand
GGTTTTTTTTTTTTTTTTTTTTTTTTCCATATAGCAAAAGTCTAGAGGAAGTTTAAAGCCATTTGGTGGGAAGTCCTGTGCCTCTTTGAAGTGAACAGCGTTTGAGAGATATTGGGTGGCCCAAGATAAGTTTGGGTTTTGGAATTTGGTTGTTGTTCATTGTGGCTGGAACTGTATTTTCCCCCTTTCCCTCTAAATCTGTTTCCCTTTTATATGATAGAGGCTGAAGTTCCCAGATGTTGTTTAGATTAACGAGTGTGTGTGGGGAGGGGGAAAAAAAGCTTTCTTAATGATAATAACAGAGTCAGACTGGCTGGTTCTGTACTGACAGGAAAATGGAGAGATAAAAACTCCATTAATGGTGTGTGCACAGCCTAAGTAGCCAATAAAACAATGCTGTCCTCACTGGAAACCGGTCCCAGACTGGCAGCACTTCGTGCCAACTGCAGGAGACAACAGCTGCAAAGAGGGGCAGAAGTATTCAGTCAAGAGTCTGTGTTAAATGACTGGCTTGGGGGGCGGTTCTTTTGTTCTCTTCCTCCTCCTCTCCGCTCCTCCTCCTCCTTCTCCTCCCACTTTTGCCCATTTTCCTTGATGAGCCCTTCTTAATGCTCACTGTTCCAGAAATTGAACCACATCTGATTAAAACTTAATGGTTACTCACAGAATGAAGCTGGCCCGATAGTTTCCAAGCCTGTTTTTCTGGGTTAGTTTGATTTTGTGACAATAGAAATTGTTAATTTATATAAAATGTATCCAAGGGTTACCACCCTTAAAGTTTGCTAGTTCTGCTTAAGAACCAGAATAGTCACTTGTCACAGATGTCACACTGTAGTTTCCCCCCAAATATCTTTGAATTTCTATGATCAAAATTAATAGCAAATAAATTTTTTTTTGATGCATTTCAGTTTGGAAAGTGCCAAAGGCTTGATTTAGTCACATTTATTCTATGTGTACTTCCTGAGCCCATTCTTTATGTAAAGTCCTCTGCTGGAACTGTAGGCCAGCTAGGCTGCATGCAGGAGACCCCACTTTGGGAACTTACTATCTCATGGCCAGATAAGTCCCGAGGTCTGCAGAGAAGGGAAGGAAAGAAGCCCTATTGGAGAGGTATAGAAAAGCAGCTCTGAAAATTCAAGACAGGTGATCCTGTCTTTGATCGTAGTCCTCTGTCTTTGTTTCTTGTGAGTTTGAAAATCTAAGTTACTTTAACTTTTTAATGTTGTGGTATGTGAGGGACCGGGAATAGACATTTGAGTGTTTACTTTCCTGCCAAGTCCTGTGCCGCAGTCTCTACGTTTATTAGGAAGTTGGTGTCTGTAGCTTTCATTTGACAGGTGAAAGGAACGGAAAGCATGAGGAGTTAACTCCCTCAAGGCTGCAGTCTGTTCCTCCTGTTCTTGTGAGCAGCTAGAATGAAACAAATTATATGGGCCAACAGTATGGTATTGCATGTAATTGCAGTGGGCATTCAATGAGGAGGTGTAGGGTGTTCTTTATCTAGACCCAGCAGAATGCTGGAAGTAGGGGAGGGGCGCACTCTGTTTTTAAATCCTGAAGGCTCTGTGGAGGAGGAGAGGCAGTCATTTATCTTTCAGTTCACTCCCTTGAGTTCATGCCCTTTGTCAGGTACCATGACTGGGGATGGGGACTCAGAGCTGAAGCGTTGCTATCAGAGGATCATCATCATTTTCTGGTGGACAAAACCAGGGGAGAGAAGAACAAGGATGGGTGTCCAGGCACCCTGGAGGAAGTGAATCTTGTGGAAAGTACCTGGTGATGGCTTGGCTGGGAGTGAGCCTTGC
>NW_011896489.1:0-329 GCF_000151845.1 Pteropus vampyrus | reverse complement strand
TACATGGAAGTGATGGAAACTTTTCCCAACCCTCGCATGGCCCCACGTCCACAGAATATTCACACTTATTTGTCTCTTTTTTCCCCCTAAGTTCCTTTACATATTGGATCTTGTCTTTGCCAAAGGCATTAAGTGTTGACTGACTCTGAAGGAGAAGTTAAAGCATTTGTGCGTGTGAGCACGCGCAAGTGCTAGGATCGTTTATACAAAATGATATTTTAAAAAATAGTACCTAGTTATGCATCTGACCCACTCTTCATGTGTCCAAAGTTAAAAACAATGGAAGGACACCTCATGGTTGTGTTTAACCAGTCTAAATTTGGTTGTAA
>NW_011896488.1:2809-3668 GCF_000151845.1 Pteropus vampyrus | reverse complement strand
CTGGGCAGGAGGGCCCTTAATGTCACCTGACCTCAAAGAGTGACAGCCTAACGGGGCACACAGTCAGGTCATGCAATGTCACGTGGACAGCTGATCCCGATAAGCAGTGAGACGTGAGGGCTACAGGGATGTGCGTGCAAAGCCACCAAGCGGGGGACAGAGGCCCCGCCTGGGCAGGCTGATCAGGGGAGGTGAGGCTCGCACGGGGTCCCCCCTCGTGCTCATTTTCTCTGAATGATCTCATCCATCCCCATAGTGACAGCAAAGACGTGAGCTTCGTCTGCGTTTCCGACCCTTAGGTGTGTCTGCCCCTGGATAGCGGGATGTCGATGTCCCAGCTAACATTCCTCATGTCGATGTCACCGCATCTCTCTCCTTCCACACCCACCTCTCCTTCTGCGTTCCTCATGTCTCTGACCGATGTCCCCGCCAGCACGCAGACACGCCGCCTACACGCCGGGCGCCGTCCGCTCGGCACGTCCTCTCTGAACTTCCTCGTTCGGTCTGTCACCGAGCGGCGTCATTGCCACCTTATTAATATCATTTCTAATTTTTTCCTTTTCCTTCCTACAACTTCTGTCGTAATCCGGGCCCTTGTCCTCTGTAGCAAGGATCATGGCAACAGTTTCTCGACTCATCCCTTTGTCTCCATTCTTCTGCCCAAACCCCTGTTTTCTACTCTGCGTCCTGAGTGATCTTTTGAAAATATCGCCCCATCGTGGAGCTGGTAGAATTATAAGTCGATTCGATGCGATTCTATTGGGTAACGGTGGCAGGAAGAGGTGGTGCTTCAGAGGTGGTCAGGACTTGAATAACAGGTGGGCCTTTCCATTATGCTAAAGCAGTTGGCCTTTATTCT
>NW_011896488.1:0-1229 GCF_000151845.1 Pteropus vampyrus | reverse complement strand
GGAATTAGCTAGCACTGGCTTCAAAAATGGATTGTTAAATTTTGTAGAATTTTGCAAGCTGGTTGCTAAACCCACTGGTATCTTAAAATCTGTCATGGTGGGAGACTTTACAACTTGGAAACCGGAAAACACTATAAATCGGGGTTTTTATTTTCCAACAGCCAGTTTATGGGCACTCCACTGCACATGGTATAATAATCGGCGTTATCCCATCCCGTGACACCGTGGCAGACGTGTGAAGTCTGTGCTACGTGAATTTAGGGAAAGTTATTTTTCTATCACAAACATACTCGAATTGAAATCTCAGATATTCTGTGAGCCACAGAGTTTTTGTTTTAAATTTTTGGTAATCGCATTAAGGACTTCAACCCTTTGTAAACCAAGTAGAAATGCATCCTAAAGATGTTTCTGTCAACGACTGTGAATAATCCAGAAGTATTTTTAAAACAGAGTTATACAAAATTGTTCAAGAGCGTAGTCAACAGAAAAGTCTGTCTTTCAAAGTGATGGCTGGATGGCTCCGAGGGTGGTGGGGTGGGAGGAAGCCCAATGCCAAGGGTACCCCAGGACACTCACAGGGACTGGAAAAGGAATGAGCAGGAGGAGGCGGAAATGAACTATTGCCGAAATGTAAATTTCTACAGCAGAATGCTACATAGTATATATTCTAGAAACCAAATCACTGGTCGAAGAATTGCGTCCATTGATTCCTTCGCTGACGACACGTCGTTAGAGGCTCGTGACAGTATTAAGCGCCATCTTCTCTTTATTTCACAGAATCCCCCTAATTAATTTGGCAGGTAACTTTTTAAGCTCACACATTCTGGTTCTCTGTATGCAGCGAGAGTTTTATTATTGCAATTTCAAAGTGTTCCTCTCCCTGCGTGTGGCCGCCCTTTGAATGGAGCCAAAGGGAAAGTAATGATGGAATCAGTCCCCAGGATCTAATTACAGTGGTGATTTTTCTTACTATTGCTTTAGAGATGCTGTGCTGTGAGAATTCAAATATTCTCCTGTACTCCAGGGAGCTGAAGTCTCACTCTGGCTACTAATGAGTAGGACGTAACTGGTCCTCCAAATGGCTGAGAAGCCTGGACTGACGACAGCGCTCATTCTCATTTTCCTCGTGTATACATTGAGGACAACGGTGGTTTACTAAATGGATTTACGCAAAGTATTAGAGTCCCTTATAAACCCAATATATCTCTCATCATTGAATATTATTTATA
>NW_011896487.1:2247-4515 GCF_000151845.1 Pteropus vampyrus | reverse complement strand
ACTATGTGGATTGCTTTTAACAATATGGACATTTTAACAATCTTAATTCTTCCTATCTATGAGCTCAATATATGCATCCATTTATTTGTATCTTCTTCAATGTCTCACTGTTTTCTTAAAACAGGTCTTCTATCTCCTTGGTTAAATTTATTTCTAGGTATTTTATTTTTTTTGATGTAATCGTAAATAGGATTTTTTTTAAAATTTCTCTTTCTGATAGTTTATTGTTGGTGTATAATAATGCAACTAAATCCTGAATATTAATTTTGTATCTTGCTACTTTAGTGAATTCATTTATTAGTTCTAATAGATTTTTGGTGGATTCTTTAGAGTTGTCCATATACAGTATCATGTCATCTGCAAATAATGACAATTTTAGTTTTTCCTTTCAATTTAAATGTCTTTTATTTCTTTTACTGGTCTAATTGCTAATAATTCTAATAATGTACATACATACTAATAATTGCTAATAATTCTAATAATGTACATACATACAAATTCTAATAATATGTTAAATAAAAGTAGTGAAAGCAGACATCCTTGTCTTGTTCCTTATCTTAAAAAACAGCTTTCAGCTTTTCACTGTTGGGTGTGATGTTAGCTGTGGGTTTGTCACATATGGCCTTTATTATGTTGAGGTATATTCCCTCTATTCTCACTTTGCTGAGAATTTTTATTACAAATGGATGTTGGATTTTGTCTTTCATTTTGTTTATATAAAGTATTACATTAATATATTTGTGGATATTGAACCAACCTTGCATCCCAGGAAATAATCCCACTTGAAGACAGTGTGTACTCTTTTTAATGTAATTCTGGATTTGCTTTGCCGATATTATGTTGCAGATTTTTGCTTTTATGTTCCTCAGGGATATTGGTCTATGATTTTCTTTTTTTGTAATGTCTTTCGTTTTGGAATCAAGATAGTGCTGGCCTCAGAAAATTCTTTGAATTTTGGTAAAATTCACCTGTGAAGCCATCTGGTCCAGGACTTTTGTTTGTTGAGAGTTTTTGATTACTGATTCAACTGTGTTAACAGTCATCAGTCAGTTCAAATTTTCTGTTTCTTCTTAACTGAGTCTTAGAAGATTGTATATTTCTAGGAATTTATCCATTTCTTCCATATTGTCTAATTTATTGGCATACAATTACTCATAGTGTTTTCTTATAATCCTTTATATGTCTGTGGTATCGGTTGTCATTTCTCTTTCCTTTCTGATTTTATTTATTTGGGTCCCTTCTCTTTTTGTCTTGATGAATCTGGTTACAGGTTTATCAATTTTGTTTATCTTTTCAAAGAACCAGCTTTTGGTTTCATTAGCTTTTTGTATTGTTTTTTTTAGACTTTATTTTGTTTATTTCTGCTATGATCTTTATTATTTCCTTCTTTCTACTCACTTTGGCCTTTTTTTGCTGTTCTTTTTTCTAGTTCCTTTAAGTATAAAGTTAGATTAAAGTTTTTCTTGTTTCTTGAGGTAGGACTGTATTGCTATAAGTTTCCCTCATAGGACTGCTTTTGCTGTGCCCCATAGATTTGGGGTTGTTGTGTTTTCATTTTCGTTTATCTAAGGGTATCTTTTGATTTCTTCTTTGATCTTGTTGTTTAACCCATTCATTGTTTAGTAACATGTTATTTAGCCTTCATGTGTTTGTGCATTTTTTATATTCTTCTTATAATTGATTTCTAGTTTCATACCATTGTGATTGGAGATGCTGGATATGATTTCTATCTTAAATTTATTGAGACTTGTTTTGCGGTATGTAACTTGTGGTCTATCCTGGAAAATGCTCCATGTGTGCTTGAAAAGAATGCATATGCTGCTACTTTGGAGTGAAATGTTTTAAAAATATAAATTAAATCCAACTGGTCTAATGTATCATTTAAGTCTACTGTTTCTTTGTTAATTTTCTGTCTAGATGATCTATCCATTGATGTCAATGGGGTGTTAAAGTCCCTTACTATGACCGTATTACTGTTGATCTCTCCCTTCTATCTCCCTTCATGTCCATCAATATTTGCTTTGTATGTTTAGGTGCTCCTACCTTAGGTGTGTATATGTTTACAAGAGTTATATTCTCATGCTGGATTGATCCCTTTATCATTATGAAATGCCCTTTTTTGTCTCTAGTTACAGCCTTTGTTTTAAATTCTATTTTATGTGATATAATATTGCTACCCAAGCTTTTTATTCCATTTCCATGAAATAGCTTTTTCCATCCCTTTACTTTCAGTCTGTGTGTGTGTCTTTTGATCTGTAGTGGGTTTCT
>NW_011896487.1:0-597 GCF_000151845.1 Pteropus vampyrus | reverse complement strand
ACCATTTAGTTGAAGCTACATTCTGAACCAAGATTGGCCCCCTCTTATGCCAGACTTGGGGCTACCTGATGGCTGTTACAATGCAAGTTGAGACCATTCACTACTTGTGCCAGGATTGGGGCTACTTAGCAAGAGTACAGAATATTCCGAGGCCAGCCACTGCTTGTTTGGGGTATGTGGAACTTTGAGAAATTTTAGGAAAGTCCACAATGTAAATCTAGGCAAGCCTCTGTGTGGAAAAGCCACTAGAAGTGGTTCAGGGGGCGCACAAATTGGGTGGGGTCAGGTCACGGGGAATCACCAGGATGGGGTGAACACTGTTAGCCAGGTCGATAGAGAGCACAGATTTTGTGTCTGCCTGTGCCAGGTTGGCTGAGTAGGAGGAGGACTCAACAAAGGTTCAGTGACACCTGCCAGCACTCCCAATTTCAGAAAGTTGCTCCAGCCCTTGCTCTTCCCTCCCACCCCACCCAGTTCTTGCCCCGAAGTTAGTCAATTTGGCTACTTCCTATATGTCCCTGGCACTTTTTGAGCTGCTGCCCCTGCACTAGAGCCTAGAGTGAGTGAGTTTGTGAGCAAGTAAAGTCCTTGCATGGG
>NW_011896486.1:3519-4019 GCF_000151845.1 Pteropus vampyrus | reverse complement strand
TGAAAGGAGAACCTGGTGGGAATGACCTTCGCCCCACAGGGCGTGTCTGCCCCCTGCTCTCCCTCCAGGTCCCGGGGTGGCTGCCTTTGCCCCAGGCGGGAGGGAGGCCCTGGGAACGGCAGTCACACGCTCACGGCCGACAGGGCCCTTCCACGTCACTCCCCACCGCGGCGGCCACGGCGTCGTGAGGCAGGCAGGGTGCACGTCATTACACCCCACTCCCCTGAAGGGGAAACGGACCGAGTCTGTGAAGCGATTCGTTCAAGGTCACAGAGCCGCGAGGGCGTGCAAGTCCGTCTTTCGGCTGCGGCCGAGTCTTTCGCTGCGCCAAGGCCAGACTTACACACACAGATGGTGACGGTGCAGCTACAGCCAACTTTTTTTTTTTTTCTTTTAAGTGCGACTGGTGTGCCAGGCACTGTTCTAATTGTTATAGAAATATCAGCTTATTTAACCCTAACGGTAACTCTACGTGAGCTGGTACAAGGTTCGTCCCCTTC
>NW_011896486.1:0-1284 GCF_000151845.1 Pteropus vampyrus | reverse complement strand
GGCTCCTTTGTCTCGGGGCTGGTCTGCCGTGCGTCCGGTGGAAGTCAGGCGCGCACACACTTCGGGGGCGCGTGTTCTGTGGGTTTCGCTGTCCCCCCCCCCCGGCCCTTCGCACGTCCCATCTCCAGGGGCAGCTGCTCCCACCTCCCCTCGCTGCGGGACCTTAGCATTTGCCTCCGCGCCCCTAAGTCACGGTTGCGCCGCTGCTTTTTGGCGCTTGGGCCTCAGTGTCATCCGTGTCCTCCGCAGTCCGGACGGTGAGGAGTAAGCTCCCTTCCTGTCTGTCCCCCGACTCTTCCTGTCTGTCCCCCGCCCGCCTTTCGTAGTCAGGTCATAAATGCGGCCCCGTCGGTAAGCGGTGTCTGGGTTACGCGGTCAGCGCCGATTCGATTTTGCTGCTCGTTGACGCTCAGCGGTCCTTTCCCGCAGAGCTGCGTTTTCCCTGGTTAATGATCTCGTTTGCGCATCTGCTTCGTTTTCTACGTGGTTATCACTAATCCAACTCCAGACTCTGGCCGTCATCTACCTCTTTTCCTCGGGCGTTCGGGTTTTCCATCAGCGTCGTCTTCCGGGAGAGGTGTCCCCGACCTCGTGACCTGCTCCGGCGGGGTGGGGCGCGGCCTTCGCCCCGGCCTCGCGCCTCCAGCCCAGGGCTTCTTCCTTCTCGGTCTACGGCCTCGTTTCCGTGGCGCACACCCTCCTGTCGCTTCCCCGGAGGCAGATGGGGGGGGCGGGGAGCCTCGCCCGTCTGAAAACGTCCTCGGTCCGCCCTCGTAACCGAGACGGTGGCCGGTTTGGCATTCTGCCTGGTGTGGAGGTGCCTTTGCTTCCGAGTTTCGAGGCCTTTATTCCACGGGCATCGCGATGGTCCCAGGGCTGCTGTGGGAAAGCACAGGGTCGTTTGGGTCTCTGGTTCTTCCCGTTTGACCTCGTCCTGTCTTCTCTCTCTCTCTCTGGAAGCGCCACAGAGACACCCCCGTCCCCTGGTCTGAAATGTCACAGCAACGTGCCTTGCTGTAAGTCTCTTTCATCCACGGTGCTGGTGACAGTGGCCCTTGATCCGAGCGCTTGTGTCCGTCAGTTCCGGGGACATTTTTGTAAGAGACGTTTTTAAATCGATTCCGTCTTTTCTTCTCCTTCATCTCGACTCCTCCTTTCCCCCCAGTTCTCTCTTTCGGAAACGTGCTGTTTGAATTGTGGACTGAGTCTCCGTTCTCTCTCTTTCTGTTTCTCTCTGGCTTCTTCCCGCCTTTGGGAGCCTTTCCTCAGTTTACCTTCGGCCCC
>NW_011896485.1:2586-4602 GCF_000151845.1 Pteropus vampyrus | reverse complement strand
GCCTCGTCCTCTGCCAGGAATGCCCTCTGCCTGAATTCAGTTCTGTGCCATCCCCAGTAGAATTAATTTGCCTTTTTTTCAGGATTCCTAGACCATAGTGCTTAGACATCTATCCAAGCTAGAGTTTTAAATGATTTAGTTAGAACTAAAAGCACTTCTGAGGTCCCTTCTGCCTTGCATTCTACTTGTATTAGATTGCCCCATGTGAAATTGCCATTTTTAGGTCAAAAACTATTGTAAATTTGTTTTATAAGGTTCAAATTGATGCACTGAGAGTCTGTTTAAATGACATGGGAGATTCACCTTTGCGTTTTCCTCACCCTACCACTGCCCTCCTGCCGAGCATCTAACAAGATACTTTTAATACAGTATAACTTAAAAACTGTCCATGGAATTTGACAAATCAAACCTGAACCTTCAGAACTGAGACAGAAGCCCTGGAAAGAGGCCTTTCCCTCCCTGCTAGAGGTGCTGGCCACCCTGTGAGGTCGTGTTGGTTTGGCCTGCTCTATTTTTACTGTCAATTCTTTCCAGAAAATGGGGCTCTCTGGGTTTCCTCGGTAACATTTGGATCTAAGGGATCTGAGGAGCTTATGGTGTCTGGGCTGCCCAAACCCCACTCATAGCTCCTTTTAATTCTAGGAGAGTGGGAAAACTGCCCGTGGTTGCTTAGCAATGGTCACCTGATTTCTTCCTGAGAAATACATCCCCTGAGAAATAAATAAGCAGTACTATCTCCCAGGTTGAAGGCTGGGCCTGAAGAAATAAATAAGCAGTACTATCCCCTGAGAAATAAATAAGCAGTACTATCTCCCAGGTTGAAGGCTGGGCCTGAAGGGCTGGGCCAAGGGGCAACTCAGACACTTGCCTAGGAGCTAGGGTGTGGCCTAGCCCTTTATCACCACAGGTGACTTGAAGCAACGTTCTTTCAGGACCTTAGTCTCTCCAAATGTATAGTGAGGTCAGGCTGGGTGATCTGTGAGGCTCTCCCAGCTCAGTTGCTCTGAGTCAAGAATAGCTTGCTGCTGATCATTCAATCTCACAGCGTGGGAAGGAAAGGACTTACTGAATATTTCAGGGTGGAGGAGTACAGGACATAGCTGCCCTTAGAAAGCTTCCAAACTAGTTGGAAAGATAGGTTCCAGGTTTGTGGCTCTGATAGAGATTCTTGTGGCTTGAGGAGACTTCCTTGGGGGCAGTTAAGCCTGGGGAAGACTGAGACAGGCAAAGAAGAAGAAAGGGCTTTCTTATATAAATGTGTATAAGGCACCAGAGAAGGACAGAGCTTAAGGCGCAGAGGTGGAACTAGGTGACACACAGTTCTGATCGAGAGTCTCTGAAAAGAGCAGTAGGGGCTAGCTGAGGAGGGGCAGACTAGAAAAGCCTTGAATGCTAAAGTGAGGTGAAGTGCTTCCCCCGCAACCCACCACCCCCCCGACCCCCCAGTCTTGGGAACCTCTTCATATTTCTGAGAGGTCGAGGTTTTAGGCAGATCACTCAGGCTATAAGTGGAGGAGAATGGGAGAGGGTTTAGGCCAGGAGCTATTAAGAGGCTCTTGAAACTACTCTGAAGGGAGGTGACACGGACAAGCTAAAGTAGAGTGGAGAGGAGGCAGCAGATCCAAAGGACATTGCACAGAGTCAGGGCTGGGTGACTCTCATTCATTCACATATTTATTGTGCACCTACTATGTGCGAGGGGGTTCTGGATGCTGTATGAGGGAGGCGGTCTGAGGTTAAGGACAATGTATTGTAACTTGTCAGGATGCTTAGGGCTCACCTGCAGACGTGTCTTTTCAGGAACCTGGACTAAAAGCAGTGTAGTACAAGTGCTCTGGTGGGAAGATCTGATGAGAGGAGCAGCAGCAGCAGCAGCAGCAGCAGCAGCAGCAGCAGCAGCAGCAGCAGCAGCAGCAGCAGCGGAACTGTCTTTAGGGTGTGGTTGAGACTAGCCCTGGAGAGGAAGTTAAAGCACAAGGCATGGCTTGTAGACGATGGGGGTGCTCAGACACATCT
>NW_011896485.1:0-1946 GCF_000151845.1 Pteropus vampyrus | reverse complement strand
AATAGATGGTTATTACAGCATCATTTATAGAAAGGAAAATGTAAAGCAGCTTAAATGTCCAACATTATGAGATTGGCTAAATATGGCATAGTCATTCAATAGAATATTGTACATCTTTTTAAAAAATAATAATATTTATATTTATTGAAGTAAAAAACTGTTCATACTGTTAAATTAAAAAACTTACAAAAGAATATCTATAATATGATCCTTTAAAAAAAATCTGTACAACTATATATGCCTTTAAAACGTCCAAAAGAATATATGTCAAAAAATTAACAGCATATATCTCTGGAGGAGGCAATTATTTTCTTTTTGTCTATCTGTAATTACTAATTTTTACAAGAAGCATGCATTACCTGTGTGATTTTTTAAGGGAACAAAGATGTTCACAATATATCAGTAAATGAAAATATTACAAAATGGTATGTATAGTAGGACACCATGTTTGTAAAAAATATATACATTATATATAGATATGCCAAAGAAAGCTAAAAGGGCAAATAACAGTAGTTATCTATTAGTACTAGGGTATAGACATGAGTAGAAGAATTTCCAAAGCTCTCCAATGATTCGTGAGTGATTGTCTTTTATAAAATTTTGCTTTCCTTTGTTTTCTTATTTTTCTAAAATGAACATATATTATTTCTGTATTTAAAAACTGTAATAAACGTTAAAAAACAAGTTGGGTCTCTTAGGAAAAAAGGGGGGCCTCCATATCTCCCCACTCGCCCACACACCCGAACCTCTCCAGTCTGGGGGTCTTACATTTTAAGAAGAGTGATCGCTCTGGTGAGAAGCTTGTTTTCAACAAGAAATCCAGCTTGGTGCTGGAAGAGCTGGAGAGCTGGCAGTTCATGTCTGTAATGAATTGTGAGAAATGAGTGTGTGGCGCTCATGCAAGCAGCACAAATTATAAAACATACTAAAAATATTACAAAACTAGAGATTCTCCCCAGGAATCACATGCAAATTAAGGTAGGAAATGCAAATTCACAGTCACAGGAAAACTCCAAGACAATGCTGAAATCTAAAAAGAAATGCACTTTTCAGTGTTGGAAGGTAATTCAGCAATGGCAGGTCAGTGTGAGTGAGCCTTGAACACAGGGAGGAGATGGCAGGCTCTAGGACCATCCTGAGAATCAACTATGTATTTAACAGTCAAGGATGGCAGAAATGCAAATTCCAAGATAAAGATGGGAAACAAGAAATTAAAGTTGAGTCCTTAGAAAGGTCACGGTGATGTCTCATGCAGGTGAGAGGGAGTTCGGGGGAAACCCAAGCCGTGGTCCCATCTTTAACAGCTCAGTCAATCAAGTAATGGGGTGAGAAACAGGCTCACTTGAACTACCACCCTTCACCTTCTCGATCACAGAGAAGGTGTAAGGGCTCAGGGAAGGCTTCATGGAGCGGGAATCACCTCAGCTGACACCTAAAGGAGTGGGAAGATTTGGACATCAAGAAAAAGGATGGGAGCCTTTCCCGACAAGAGGGTACAGCATAAGCAAAGACATTAAGGGCAGGTGCTTGGAGTGGCATGTCAGCTATGGGGAGCCATGAAAGGTGTCTTGAGGTAGCATAGACATGAACAGAAGGATTTCCGAAGCTGGCTCTGGTGAGGAATGGATGGGCATGGTGAGAGTGGTGGCAGAGGCCCTGTTGGGAGGCTCAGGCTTGAACTGGGACAGCGAGGGTAGAAAAGGAGCTGGACTCGGGAAAAACCGCAGTGGCAGAGGTGCCAGGGTTTACCTGTTTACTGGAGTGGGGAATGAAGACCAGATCAGAGATAAGCAGCAGCAGATTGGGGAAGTAGCGGGTGGGGTGGGGAATGCTGGGTTCCATTTTGGCCTATTGAACCTGCAATGTCTGTGGAACAAATGGGGCTGAGCCCTGGAAGGGCAGTGGTGCTGTGGTGCTGCAAGACCCCCATCTCCTAGGGTCCTGAC
>NW_011896484.1:3339-3761 GCF_000151845.1 Pteropus vampyrus | reverse complement strand
CTCGGGGGCTGAGTGGAGAGAAGGGCTGTCTTTTCGGCCACTTTCTCCCTGTCTTCATCTCCGCGTTGAAGGATCCCTGCCTGTTCCCAAGGCAGATGGCAACAGTTTGGGTACTTCGCAGCTCCCCTCCCCATCACCCTCATCGCTGTGTCCTCCAGGCAATCACGTGACTTTCACGATGAGCATCCCCTCGGCCCTGCCCCGCCAGTCAGCGCCACGTGACGTGTGCCAGGACCTCCGGTCAGTCTGGCAGTCTTGGTCGACATGGACCCAGGCACAACAGGAACTGGCAGGGAAGGAAGCCTCTGAAGATGCCAGAAGCCCTTCACCCTGCCCCCACCTCAACAGAGACATCACATCCCACCTGCACCAGAATAAGGACATAAACACAGTGGGAACTCGTTCTGAATCACCTGGTTTCT
>NW_011896484.1:0-959 GCF_000151845.1 Pteropus vampyrus | reverse complement strand
AGGAGAGACAATTGCTCCTCTGGGTCCCTCCCGCCCCCTCTGGGGAGGTCTCAGGAGTGAAAGGGGCCAGCCCGGAAGGGGGTCCCCAACGTCGGTCCCCAGGGGCGAGCCCAATCGGTGCCCAGGGGCCTGCGACTCAAGGGCAGAGGGCTGGAGGCGGGAGATATGGGGCTGGCGCCCACCCGCGATCCCAAAACACGCCGGCCTGTCCCCCAGCTGCGCCCGGCTCAGGTCTCTGAGCCCTGACGGCCCAGCGGCCGCACGGGGGGTCTCGGTCCAGCGTTGGGAGGACTGTAGGTGGGGTGGGGCACCCTCCCCCAGCCCCGCTCTGAGGGCGGTGGGGTTTAAGGCTACTTCCCCGCTAAGGAGGCTCTAGGCGCACGAAGCCGCCCGTGGGGGGGGGCACCCGTTGCGGGGTGGGGGGGGGGCGCGGAAAGGCTCGGAAGACAAAAGGATATGAAGCTTTAAATTCTAAAAGATGTTTTTTAAAACCTCGTCCTGGGGTTTGAAAGGCGCACGGAGGACAGCGGCAGAGCGATCCCAATCAGAAATGCGATTCGAAGTCCTAATGAACTTGATTGCGTGAACATTTATAATCCCCCATGGCCCTAAATGAAATCAGATATAATCAGAAGATACAGGGAAGAGCGTGTTTACAGCCGACGCCGGGCGGCTGCGGGACCGGGAGATGCGGTCCCGGTATTGATGTCGAAAATGATGGATAACGCGGGAATGGCAAATATACTATTTGTCTAATGGCTCGGCAATTAAATTCCCCTGTAAATGACCCATGCCTCATTTCATCCTAATCTATGGAATTTTGATTGAATTCGTCAGCTCTAATTGAAAAATACTGCACTTTAATGTCTGCATCGCAGTTTCAGGACGAGAGTGGTTTTAATGAGACAGTGCCCCCCTGACCCAGGAATATTTGAGACTTTTATTCGGAATTTAAAGCC
>NW_011896483.1:3272-6238 GCF_000151845.1 Pteropus vampyrus | reverse complement strand
AATTATATTCTGTACATCAAAAATTATCATGAGTAAAACCAGAGAAAACATTTTGCAACAATGATGGATAATCGTTGCTAACATTAATACCTGAAGAGGTCACTGAAAATTTATAAATTAACTCAATTTTTTAAATGGACAAATAACATAAACAAATTATAAAAGAGGTAATACAATAGGATAATAAATATATATTTTTAAATCCACCCCATCCGTAATTTACAGAAAGAAGACACAACAGAAAGAGACATCTTTTCTGTTGTTTTCTTTATTACTGTATTGGCACAGATTTAAATATAACGATACTCAGCGCTAGAGAATGTGAGCCTGGAATTCTCCATATAACACTAATGAGAGTGTCAAATGACCCTATTTTGGGGAAGGGCAATATAGAAATATATAATTCTTTCCGAATGTTTACACCTCTTGATCTTAGTCCAGAAATCTTTCCCTGGAAAATAGATAAAAGACAGCAGAATTTCATGCACGAGAGTCTTCACCATGTATGTTATATAATAGCAAAGAAACAAATATACCTTAAATGTTCAATAGAGGAATAGCTAACTACATTATAGTACAAACATACTATGGAGCATCATGCAACTGGGACCAAAAACAAGTAAAGCAATTTTCTAAAAGTTTCTTTTTAAAGACATGGTCCCTGTCTGCAAGGAGATTGCAATTTTGCCATGGAGATAAATTGTACTTGTAGAAAAAGAAATAATAGATCAAGCTAATATGTGGTTCAGGTCTCAAGTGCTTTCAGGATTTCTGAGAGGGAGCCCTCCAGCAATCGGAAAGGTGCACGCGCGTGCGCGCACACACACACACACACACACACACACACACCCCATGTTGTATAGCTGCAGGAGCTTCACTTCTCTTTCTGCTCACACCATCCTTTATTCTGCGAGGGAAGATGGACTAGAAAGAGAAAACACATGACCTTTCCACATAATCCCCACTGAACGTGGACATAGAGGTTCGTAGGCTCTAGAACAACCACCGCCTGCCTGGAAGCTTAGCCGTATGACAGACAAGGACAAAGCTCTCATTACCTAGACAAGCGATCAAAGGCCACACAGGTTTTAAGCAGCACACCTCCTGTTAGAATCTGTCTGAAACAAGCTTAAAATTGAGACTAAACTCTGGGAAGCTAAGGGGTTGATTTAATGAATTTCTTTCTTTCAAGTTTGGCTTTACAAACTTAATCCCAGTTTGATCTGGTTTTGTTTGGGTTTTTAAGTTCAAAATCCATGTCCAAAATTCAGTGATCCAGGTGAGAAAAAAAGCAAAAGAAGTTCTTTGATAACTGTTGATGACAGCCAACTAAATTAAAATGGATGAAGTCAGAATTGCTTGCATTTCTGTGGTGGGAAGAAAAAAGCACATATGTGTGAGTCCTGAATAGGTTACCTGGCCGTTTCTGTTTCTATCTGCTTGACTCAGCAGAGGTAGCAAAACCACTCAGCAACAATTTGCAAAGGGACCTTGATATCTGAGGAGCTCGCTGATTCAGGTTCTGTCACAGCTATCTTTCCCCAGAAATCAGCAGGAACAGAATCTTACCCCAAAGAAGGCATAAATCCAGCATATTCATGGGGCTTTTGAATCTCTTCTACCTGGATGATGAAATGACACTTAGCCCATTTATAATCCCATTATAATTAGGGAAAAATGCGTAGAGAAGAGCAATATATTGAAGGCGACCATTTCTGCCTTCTATGGGGTGAGAGAATTCCTTGGAAGTGAGGTTTTTGTGGAGAAGTCACGATGAGGGGCTATTTGAGTCTGTTATGCGTTGTGTTAGAACTAAGATGACACAGGGAGGAGCCAATCAGTGCTGCATAATAAACAAAAGGTGTCCGGTATTGGTGGACAAATTGTTCTTCCGGGAGGTAGTAGGGTGAGGTCACCAGCATGGAGCAAACCCAAAGTGATATATTCGTTTTCTATGGCTCCTGTAACAACTACCACAAACATGGTGTCTTAAAACAACATAAATGTTTTTTGAAGATTATACAAGTCAGAAGAGTGGTGATGTCCCACTGGGTTAAAATCAAGAAGTCTGCAAAGTCGTATTGTTCATCAGAAGCTCTGGATGAAAATCTGCTTATAGATTCATTCAGGCTGTTGGCAGAATTCACGTCCAATGAAGCTGTGGGAAAGAATTCTCGTTCCCTTGCTAGCTTTCGTCCAGGGGTCTTTCTCAACTTTTAGAGGACACCTGCATGTTTTAGCTCCTGCCCTGCGTCCTTCATCTTCAAAGCCAGCAATGGCTAAATTTTACTAATTTGTCAAATCTCTCTGATCTCTTTTCTTTCTTATCTCTCCTCTGCTTTCCTCTTCCACCACATTCTCTCTGGCTCCTACTGGAGAAATTTCTCTACTTTTAGGGGCTCGAGTGATTAAATTGGGCCCACCTGGATAATCCAGGCCGCTCTATTTTGTCAGCTGATTAGTAAACTCGATTACATCTGTAAAGCCCCTTCACAGAAGTACCTAGGTTAGTATTTGATTAAATAACCCGAGGACAGGCATCTTGGGGACCATCTTTAGAATTCTGCTTATCACAGAGGATTTGATAGATGAAGTTAGCACTAGCAGCATAGCAGCCACCAAGAGCCTAAGGACAGAGAGATGACCATAGGTTCATCTCCATGACTGCATTTGACACACATTTCAGGGGCATTGATGTCAGGTATCCAATTTTATACTGGTTCCTATTCTTTGCTGCGATTCCTCTGTTATTCCTTTTTGTTCATAGCCTATATAAAGGGCTGCCCTAGAGAACGGAGTAGGGGCTGTGTCCACACCTTGGAGTACTAGTCCTTTTACTATGAAAGTAAGCACTCCCCAGTGCTACCCCAAGCAGATATTCCTCAGATCTAATTGACTGTTATCATCACCATCATTGTCCTCAACAACATGGTCATCATCGAGATAACTCACATGTATTTTAATGT
>NW_011896483.1:0-1607 GCF_000151845.1 Pteropus vampyrus | reverse complement strand
TGATAAGAGATGGTTACAAAAGAGATGTACTCATCTCTTATTACTGCTTTAGGATAAACCCATAGAATTAGAAATATTGAGTCAATTGGAATGTACATATTAGGCTATTGATCCTAATAGTCCATCAGAAAAGCTCTTTCCAATAGAGAGAAGCCACTTCAGGGCACTCACATGCACTATTGCTGGAGCATAAACATGCCACAAAGCATGGTGTGCCCGATGGGGGAACCCCTCCCCTGCATGGAAGGTTGTGACTAAACATGATGAAATGAATTTCCTATTTTGTTTTATTCCCAAACCCGTATTTTTTTTTCCCTAGAAAATTCTCATGAGGCCCATCAGAAATCATTTCCTCTAACTAGAACTCTTTAGCTGTGATGGATAAATACATTGGAGTGAGGACAACGTGCAAGAAGAAGATCCTCAGGAAAGAACCTTACTTAACTTGGTTTCTTTTCCCAGTATTTTCAGACATTTTATGAGAGATAGAGATCACCAGTCCATGGGACACGTTTCGGGGAAATGCCCAGGGGCTGTTTTGATTCTTGCCCCAAGGGGCTTGGACTCAGTGCCCTCGGATTCTCCTTCAGCTCCAGCGTGCCGAGTTTGCTGTTCTGCTTCTGATTCCTGTTCTGATTTCCATAAGCAACAGCTCTCTGTACATCTACAGTCTCTCTGTAACTTTGATCAATGGTGAGGAGACGCCCTGCTGCCTGGCATCCTTCCGGAATGATTTCTGTAGCATTAACCTAACGACTACAACTTTGCCACCCAGGGTGTGACGTTTCCCCACCTCCACGTTGGAACTGTCAGAAAGGATCGTGTCTTAGAGTCTTTCAAATATCAATGGCCCTTTTTGACTGTCTAAGCTGTCAGGTATATTTTAAATGGCTACTCTCCTTAAACCACACTGGCCCAGGGGAGTATAACTTCTGCCCACTGCTGATAGACAAAATATTTAACAACCAATATGGTCCTGTACTGACTGATCATGATGGAAGCCAGCCGCAAACAACCATGTGGCCATACTGAGGCATCGAGCTTCTACACTTTTTTTTTCTCTCTGTAAGTAGTTTTTATTTTTATTTACAACAGAATTGGTGGCTTTATTCCTCCATCTTAGGGACAGTTGGCATCAGCAGCCAGATGGAAAGTCTGCAATTAAGTCAGACTCATTCTGCCTCAGCCACAGCTCCGGAAGCTCATTGGCCCGGTCCAGTCCCAGCTCCACCACCAGCAACATCAGCACCTCCTCATCCACCAAGTCCAAATCGATGATAGCAGGGCTCTGGGCACAAGCAGGAAGAGAGAGACCCATGGAGAAGGGGTTTTCTTATTCTTATTTTTGGAGGTTGAATATGGTTCATCACATTACGTAACCGCAATTTTCAGGGTTCTTTGTTGTTCATTACAAGAGAAAAGCCAATCTTCTAGAGATTATGCTATCTGGAAATTTCCTGTGGTCATGTTCTGATGAGGCCTTTGGAGAAGGCCTCAGAGCAGTGTTTGCTGGTTTTCTCTGCTAAGAGAATTGGAAGGCACAACAAAATGCACAGGGCACAGAGAGATCAGCCTGGGGCAGGAGGCAGGAGACCTGAATTTTCACT
>NW_011896482.1:0-2750 GCF_000151845.1 Pteropus vampyrus | reverse complement strand
TTCTATGTACCTTTTTCCGTAATTCTGTATTGCTTTGTTAGTTTATTTAGAAAAGAAAAAGAAAGAAAATGTGCTTTCTCCCTCAAAGTGGAAACCGAAATGAGAAATATTTGAGGTGAAAATCATTATGAGAGAAAAATTTTAAAAAATACATGTAAAAAAATCTTCCTATCTGTCCATCTATTATCTATCACCCATAATTTATCAATCATCTTTTGTCTTCATGTATATCTTTGTAACTATAACAAGTTACTTATTTTTGTCACAATTAATATTTTTCTTCTGTGTACAGTTTTTGGTAATAATCTTTGTAATTATGTAGCGTAACTGAATAAAATGACTCACTTTAATTTTAATAATTATACTTATTTCTGAGCACTGCTAAATCTGTGTGTGTGCACAGGTATGTGTGTGTTTGTGTGTGCATGTGCAAGAGAATAGTGTGGAGAGAATTTTAAAGATGTAAACTATTTTTGATATAAAAGATAGTATTGTATTTTACCTAAAACATATTTAAAATAAAGATATGATAACTTTCATGGAAATGATGACTTCAGCAAATCACTAAAATCAAGATTTTGAATTTAAGATGAAATTTGATGAGGATTCGTGTATTTACTTATCTTCAAGCAACTGCCTTTGGTGTACATTATATTTTACTTTATTTTTATTTATCTAACAAAGAATAGTAGTGAATATTACTGATATTGCAACCATGAGGTTTTTATTATGTGAATCATTTCAGTCTTTCTGGGTTTTAGAATTTGCTGTTATATTTTTGTAATAAATTGTTCCTTATTTGTGAGTGCAGGGATTATTTTAATAGGTATTTATTAAATAAGATGTTTTATCTATTCGTGTAACTTCAGAGTAATATAGGTTCATCAGAAGATGAATAAGAATATTTAATATTCTTTCTTTACAAGAGATAACATGAAAAAATAGATGGATGAATAAATTGTTACCTTCACACTGTCAGTTTTATCAACAATGAGTAAGTCATACTCTAATGCTCATTTCTATGTTTTATAATGATTTTTACATAAAGAAAATTAGTTAACTATTAATGATAGTCATACATAATCTGGAATTGAAAATATAAATGTTGGAGAGTATTTTTCCTTAAAATTTAATATTTACATTTTAAAAGCATGTTAATTATATGTGAATATTTTAGGGAACATATTTAATTTAGGATGCATTGATTTTTAAAGAATTAAATTATTACAAAGATCTCTACAGAACAACCAAGGCTGGCTTTAATTGAAAATTTATTTATGACATAATTTTTAATTTTGAAAGTAATCTTTGAATTTCATTCCATGAGAAAATAGAGAAGCAAAATGTAAACAGATTTAAGTATAAATCAATATAATATTTAGTTAATATTGTATACCAAAATTCTCCTTTATTCATTTCCACTAATTTTTTGGCAGATTGTTTCAACTTTTTAATTGATATTTAATAAAATCTATAAGCTATAATAATATGTCTCATATTTATCAGTTACTATTATAGTAATAGGATTTATAGATTTCATTAACTTAAAATTTATATATTGATGATTAACAGACTTTGACAGTTTTACACATAAAATATTTGACATAAACATTTGAAACATTCAGAAGATTTAATTATATAGTTAACATATTCTATCTTTAATGTTGAAAGGTTGCTGATTAATCGAAATATTTGTGGAAATAGTTTTTAGAAGTAAATAAGTGAAAGATTTAGTATTTGGATTCTTTACTTTTATGAATAGAGATATATTAATAAAATCTAAAAAATGATTGAACTATCTAGTTGTTTTAAAGATATTTATGGCAACATTTGAGGTATAACTGTAGATATTTTGAACTCACATTACTACTCTTAGAAAAAGATATTATTCTCTGAGTGATGAACAAGAAGTTAACACATTCTGAATAAAAAATTAACAATATCATTCTAGTTTTACTGCTCACTAAACACTTTGTACTTTTATTAAACTTAATAAACAAAAAATTCCTTGATAAATGTATTGTTATTGCTTCTAAATTAAAAAAAAGTATAGAGGGATCCAAGATATGAACCCAGGTTTTCTGAAAATTTAGTTTTGAATTTTACAATAATCAGAAAATTTACTTTTGAACACTAGAATTAAGACATACATTTACCCACGTCTTTAGGTAGAATATGAGCTTAATATTAGTAAGCAAAAAAGACAAGCACAATTGTGATTTCTTTTTTAACAATTTAAAACAGATTGAGTTTTGAAATTAATATCTTATCTGTATATTCTCTGTAGAACTCTAAGTACTTTTCATTGTTGTTAATTATTATCTATGCCCACAGTTTCAAAACGATTATTTTAAACATGTTACATTCCCTGACTAGATTTATAGGCTTAGCATTGAAAGTTTTTAGTAGTCATAGTAGTGTTGATAAAGTAGTGGTAATACTTTTCTTGCTCATAGATGGTATCTTTTATTTCTCCTGATTTTTTTTTCCTTTCCCTCTATTTAAATGAAAGTTAATTTTAATCATAGAGGTTTTGACAATGGTTTTCAATGAAAAATGACAATGAATTGAAATTTTAAGCTGTCTTACCAATCAATGCAGATGTGTACATGATTGATCTAGTTATTGCAATCAGCATAGATTTTTAACAAAACATCAGCTGTGCCACAATCTATTTGGCACCAGAAATTGCATCTCTTTTTTCTAGGTCCTATCTTTTAGAAAGGGAGGTGTTGGATTGAATACAAATT
>NW_011896481.1:3843-5705 GCF_000151845.1 Pteropus vampyrus | reverse complement strand
CCAATACATAGAAACAAACACAAGCAGGCAGCCAAAATGGGAAGACAAAGAAACATGTCCCACATAAAAGAACAGAATAAAGCTCTAGAAGAAGAACCCCCAAAACGGAGACAGGCAATCTATCAGATGCAGAGTTCAAAACACTTGTTATAAGGATGCTCAATGAACTTGACAACATCAAGCACCCTAACATTTGTATCGTAGGGGTACCAAAAGGAGAAGAGAGAGAGCAAGAAATTGAAAATCTTTTTCCAGAAATAATGAGTGAAAACTTCCCTAACCTGGTGAAAGAAATAGACTTATAAGCCCAGGAAACGCAGATAGTCCCAAACAAGATAATCCTAAAGAGGCCCGCACCAACACACGTCATAATTAAAATGCCAAAGATTAAAGACAAAGAGAGATTCTTAAAAGTAGTAAGAGAAAAGCAGTCAGTTACTGACAAGAAAGCTCCCATAAGACTGTCAGCTGATTTCTCAACAGAAATTTTGCGAGCCAGAAGGGATTACCATGAAATATTCAAAGTCACGAAAATGAAGGACCTACAACCCAGCAAAGCTATCATTTATAATCGAAGAGCAGATAAAAATCTTCCCAGAAAAGAAAAAGCTAAAGAAGTTCATCATCACCAAGCCAGTATTATAGGAAATGTTGCAGGGACTTCTATAGGAAGAAGAAAAAAGAAGAAAAAAATTAAAATATGAATAATAAAATGGCGATAACTACATATCTATCAACAACTACTTTAAATGTAAGTGGATTAAGTGCTCTAATCAAAAGATAGAGTAGCTGAATGGATAAGAAAAAAATCAGATCGAAAGGTACATGTTGACTGAAAGTAAAGGGATGAAAAAAGATGTATGAAAATGGAAATTTAAAAAAGCTAGAGTAGCAATACTTATACCAGACAAAATAGACTTTAAAACGAAGACTATAACAAGAGAAAAAGAAAAATATCCACTTTTGGGTATTTATCTGAAGAAATCCAAAACACTACTTTGAAGAGACATGTGAATCCGTATGTTCATTGCAGCATTATTTACAGTAGACAAGATATGGAGAAATCCTGGGTTTCCATCAATAGATGGATAAAGAAGAGGTGATACCACTTTTATATAAATATATATGTATATAATGCCATATATATATATATACCGCATAATATATGCCATATATATATGTCATGACAGTTTTTTTAAAAGTGCAGTTCTCAACTAGTGGACTCAGAATCACCTGGGTGCTTGTGAAAAATACAGGTTCCAGGTCTACTGCAACAGAATTTCATGGGTAGATCATAGAAATCTGCATTTTTAACTAGTCATTTCCTACTTATTGCTAAAGGTTGAAAATCAGTACCCTGAGCACAAGCCAGAAGTTTATATTGAGTGGAGGAAAATGAGAGGTGGAATAATAAATCACCTCTCTGGTTTGCTATGGGAAAGAGAAATTGAACCACATAATCATAAAATCAGAGTTAGACACATCTCAGAGATCCCCTAATCTTAAATATTCCATCAGGATTACCTGAAGAGATTCACCTGTTGAATAAGTCAGACTTTCTGGATGTTGGGTCACCTATTAGCATTTTTAGAAAGCTGTGTTGTATGTCATGTACCTAGGGTGAAGAATCCCCCTCCGCAACCAAACCCCTTATTTTACAGAAAAGGAAACCCGGGGCGAGTAAGTTTACCTCATGCGTCTAGGGTCTCACAAATTCTGGTGACCGAGAATTTCCCAGTCATGACCAGATGGCCGGTGCTCTCTCTACTTAAAAGTTATTCTAGAAGGGTCGATTTTGGTTGGAAAGTGTTAATGCTAGAAACACTTTGAGAATGACGTGTTTTCATAATTGAGAATGAAGC
>NW_011896481.1:0-933 GCF_000151845.1 Pteropus vampyrus | reverse complement strand
GATATTAGAGGTGGTTAGAAAATATTTGTTAAATGAAGGCGGAAGAGAGAAAAAGAAGGAGGGAGGAAAGGAAGGAAGGAAGAAGGAAAAAAATAAGTTAATGAAAGTTCTTCCACCTCTTTCATCTGGACCTGCCAACATTTATCTATTTTCAAGATTTTTGAAAGAGAATAGGTATCACCTTTAGACCTGCTCAAAGCTAAACCAGACCACATCAGGTCATTCATTTCTCGTCCTTTCTTGCTCTGAGTACCAAAAAGGATTATTGATTAATAATTAACCCATTCAGACCAGCCAAACATTTTTGAAAAGGGGATTTTTCTAAATAGTTGAGCGTCTTAATTTGAGTAGGTAATTTTCTTTTTTCTTCTTTACTTACTTATTTGGCTTTTTTAGGTATCAATATTATTTTCAAGTAAATATGAATCAGGTTACATTTTAATACAAAGGATCTTATAGGAATTAATTTGTTGGTAGCCTATGGTGATTCCCTTGTGCAAATTAGATAAAGATATTTCCCCTGGAAAGACAAAGCTGTGAGTCGTATAACTTGACAGGCTAAGCATGAACTAGATGTTAGCCTATATTTATCCTGTGTAGGGAAGCACTTGTGCAAGAAAAACAACCTGTACAATAGACATTACAACCTTGGTAATGGGTTATAAATATGAGGATTAAGTGAAAATAAAATAAATAAAATGAAAACATTTTAAATGCATAAAAGTCATACAAATATGAATAAATATTTTATTTTTAATATAATAAAATTATGAAATCTGAGGATTTATACTTCCAGCTAAGATGGCTTAACAGAGAACAGGTTAATCCCTCGTCCTGAAACAAACTAAGGATGGAAAACACATGGGGAAAAAATGGTTAACATCACTCTGACGCAACAAAAATCCACAATCCTAAGGGATAGGAAACTAATGA
>NW_011896480.1:3184-4533 GCF_000151845.1 Pteropus vampyrus | reverse complement strand
AAGAAGAAAACGTGTAGAAGCAAAGGGGTGAATGAAAAGCTGAAGGGCATATTGGCAAGTCTCTCGAAAAAGTTTACCTCGGGACTCCTTACATGCCACCGGACAGACTGGGCCCCGGAGCCACCGTTACCTCCAAGAGTCTAGAAAGACAGGCAAAGGAGCAAGGAGTTGAGGATGGCGTTGGGGTTGCCCACGGTGTATGCAGCACTAGCCCCACTTCAGCTCCTATCTGAACTACCACTGGTCTCATGAACCTGTCTTGACAACCGCCATCTTTACTGGTACCCCTGTCCCATGAAAGGCCACAGCATCTTCACCCTGTTCCTCTTCATTCAGTCTTTAATCTGTAATGTCACCAGCGATGAGGCAGGGAGGCGGGCTTCCTTTCCAAGGTTCCAAGAAGGGACACACCCAACCTAACGAATCAAGATGGTGATTTAGAGCCAGAAGGAGGGATTTGGGTCCCAGCTCAAGGAAAATTTTAGAATCAAGTGGAACAAGATTCCAATGTTAGTTTGGTCCCTTATCAGCTGAGTTAACCTGGCAATTTCCCGAAACTCTCTGAGCCTCAGTTTTATTATCTGTAAAGTGAAGACAACCACACAGGTCATTGCAGATTGCTGTAAGGGTTAAGTGATAAAATATAAAGTACTTAGCACAATGCTTGACTTAGAGACTCAATATTCAGTCTTTCGAATAGAAAGAGGGATACGTGAGGATTATATAACATGTAGGAAGGTCCCAGTACACATATTTGTTGTTATGTGTTCAGTTAACTGAATGAATAATCATCCACTCATTTTTGTTGAATCGAAGTTCCAGATGTTATACCAAGACCAAGAAATCTGGAAGGTTCTCATCAGTAAAATAATAATTGTGATGACTTATTGAGCTGTGCCCCATGCCAGATACCACGTGTGGTGGTGTCATGACTTCATTTTGCAGATGTGAAACTGAGGATATGAGCAGTTAAAAGCCTCACCCAGATCGCTCAGCTCGGGCTGGACACCAGGTTCTTCTAAGTGCTTAGTTCACACTCTCCTGAGACAGCCACACTGCCTCCTCACAACCAGGAAGCTAGACAAGAGATTTTAGCCTCGGTGCCCTGAACAAGTGAGCAGAAATGGGAACAGCCTGGAGCAGAGGAAATATGATGAGCTCAAAAGCACCGATAAGAAGTCCTGCATAATGCAGCTTCACCTGACTGACCAGGGGAAACTAAAGTCCGAGGTGCTTTGCTCGGCTCGCCTGCCATGGACAACTGGACTGAGGCCGGGTCTCAGCTTACCCAGGACAGGTGTCTCCCCAACGAACTGTTCATAAATAAGCCAAACCAGCAGCTGATGCCC
>NW_011896480.1:0-984 GCF_000151845.1 Pteropus vampyrus | reverse complement strand
AGGGATGTGCCTAAGGCATCTTCCTAGCAGCACTGCAGAGAGCCCGACTGAGGCTGAAGCCAGCACACAGGGAAGCAGGCGAACGCGGACCGAAGTGCCGAGCCCGGGCCCCAGACCGGCTCTGCCTCCAGCAGCTTTCTGTCCTGGGTGTCCCCTCCTTCCTCCCTTCCACCTCAATTTGCTTAGAGCTGAGTTCTTTGGGAAGAGTTCTGTTTAACTGCAGAATTAGAGCTTGGAAGCCATGGGCCCGGTGGGGCGGATGGTGCGCAGTGTCCTCTGTGACACGGGGAAGCTGGCAGCCCCCCTTACGCAGTCGTAACAAAGCAGTCAGACGAGTTATCAAAGTGCAGACCTTAAACTCAGACCCCGGGCCTTCGAAGTCTGGCACGTAGGGGACTCGGTAGGAACAGGAGGATGTTGGGAGTGTGCCTTTCCTCTCGGCCTTCACGGCCACGCTCCAGTCAAGGGACAACCTTCCGCCCGCACCAGTCCACAGAAGGAAGGAAATGGTAGGCATCCACCTAGAGGTGCTTTCTGCCTCTGAACGGCTGTCCAAACCAGACTGAGGAGGCCCGCGAATTTGTCAAAGCCCAGTTCCTTCCCGCAATACAGCTAGGGAAGCTGGGAGATGCAGCTGGAAGGAGAATCATGGCCAGAAGGAGCTGGAAAACTGGGGACGCTTGACCCCCATTTAAAACCTCTCTGTGCACCCCGCTTCACAGCCCAGCCCGAGGGCAGGGGACGCCTACCTCTGCCTGTCTATTCACACCAGCCACCTAAGAGACGCCTGGCCGAGGAAGCCAGGAAGGGGCAGAGCTTCAGACCCATTCAAAAACACCAGAAACTTCAGGCGCATCCAGATTCGCGGACTCTGACTCGAAAAACTCTCGCCTTTGGTGACCAGCCAGGGGTGTTTCCAGGAGTGAACCAACCAACAAATAAATGACCAAGGACAAAGGGGACTTGCTTGCGGGAGAGTGTTCG